>NC_074705.1:11556845-11856845 GCF_029448725.1 Salvelinus fontinalis
GCATACTGTATGTAGTGCAATTTATTTTCCCTTGATGTGTGATGTGCCTCACCTCTGATTCATCAACTAAACCAGAACAATAAACAAGGCTGTGCGGATTCTATATTTTACCCTTGTGCAGTCTTAACATTCTCTATACTCCCTTTGTCCTAAGGGTCAAAAATATCCCTCTTCACAATGCAGAAAGACGTTTAATCAGTGGACACCGCTCGTTTTTAATGCAACACACCTGCCATAATTGTTATCTTTACTAAAGTAGAGGTTTATTATTATTATTGCTAGGTACTGCATAGATGTAAACATACATTTTTTTGCAAGAGATAGCACTGGTAAAGTCTAAGAAAGTAGCAGAAATGTGCAGAAAGTAGTTTTGAATGCATTTTATTGAAGGGAAACAATAACAGTCTTGAACCTTTTTGACAACATGGTGATATATTCTTATATACCGTACAATGAGGAATTCAACTACAAAATACATCTACAACAAAAATATATACTTCTCACATTTTTTGGAACCATTGCCCCCAACCACACGGTGTATAAACAACAATAAATACGAATAAAATAAGATAATAGACACAAAACAAAACACGTGAAGAACATAAATCAATCAACTCTAATTAGCACATGTAGGACAGTATGCAAGTGTGTGTGTGCATGGACTTTGCAGATGTATTTCTCACATGTGCAGCACATAGTATTTGTTTTACAGTCCTTCTTTGGGGGGCAGAATTGGCATCTCCTCCTCTTGCCTGCCCCAGCTGCAGCCTCAGGTGGGTCAAACTGCACCATGAGAGCAGACACCACTTTGATTGGGTAGATTGTATTGTAATAAACATTAGCGGGGCAATTATGAGGAACGCTGTTCACTGTGGGCTTCCACAGCAGTCTGGGCTCGCTCAAGTATTTTCATTTGCATCACTTTCCCTGACACACAATAGTGATGGTGACTCAAGCATAGAGTACAGTATGGCTCTTTTTTAGGGAAATGACTCATGTACACAGTTCATTGAGCTGATAATGTGCATTTGTCCCCAACTTGCACATGATTCCGATATTATAGCTAAGAGTTAGAGTTAGAAACAAGTTTGTCCAAGTCAGACAATCAATATATAACTATTCACAAAGATATCAATGTCAAGTTAATGATCTTGATACAGGTGAGTTATTAATATTCCGTTCTGCTTTGTTGGTAAGTATATTTCTCATATTGAATGAATATCTCAATTCTGTATGGTTTTTTTCTTAAAGGACCAGTGCAGTCGAAAAATTTTTTTTCCCTGTGTTTTGAATCATATTGTACAAGAGCTGATGAAACTAACACTGTAAAAGTGTGAACAAATTTGTTCAGTGTTTTTCCCTGATAGTTAATGGTTGAAAATACGATCTACACAGGATCATCAGCTTTGCAAGGCGGGAGTTTCTCATTTCTGTGGTGGCATCACCATGTGGTAAATTGGTTTATAGACCAATAACAAAGAGGGCTCCAAACCTCTGCCAATAAGAGCTCATTTTCAGTTTTCCCCTCCCCATTCAGACCGTTCAAAGACAATTCTTGCTTGAGAAATAGTTTTTTTGCTAAACAGCTATTTTTGCCCATTTTAATGGTAAGGTACTTCGTTGTTACTCAGAAATTATTTGATATTAATATACACTGCTCAAAACAATTAAGGGAACACTAAAATAACACATCCTAGATCTGAATGAATGAAATATTCTTATTAAATACTTTTTTATTTACATAGTTGAATGTGCTGACAACAAAATCACACAAAAATTATCAATGGAAATCAAATTTATCAACCCATGGAGGTCTGGATTTGGAGTTACACTCAAAATTAAAGTGGAAAACCATACTACAGGCTGATACAACTTTGATGTAATGTCCTTAAAACAAGTCAAAATGAGGCTCAGTTGTGTGTGTGGCCTCCACGTGCCTGTATGACCTCCCTACAACGCCTGGGCATGCTCCTGATGAGGTGGCGGATGGTCTCCTGAGGGATCACCTCCCAGACCTGGACTAAAGCATCAGCCAACTCCTGGACAGTCTGTGGTGCAATGTGGCGTTGGTTGATGGAGCGAGACATGATGTCCCAGATGTGCTCAATTGGATTCTGGTCTGGGGAACGGGCGGGCCAGTCCATAGCATCAATGCCTTCCTCTTGCAGGAACTGCTGACACACTCCAGCCACATGAGGTCTAGCATTGTCTTGCATTAGGAGGAGCCCAGGGCCAACCGCACCAGCATATGGTCTCACAAGGGGTCTGAGGATCTCATCTCGGTACCTAATGGCAGTCAGGCTACCTCTGGCGAGCACATGGAGGGCTGTGCGGCCCCCCAAAGAAATGTCACCCCACACCATGACTGACCCACCGCCAAACCGGTCATGCTGGAGGATGTTGCAGGCAGCAGAACGTTCTCCACGGCATCTCCAGACTCTGTCACGTCTGTCACATGTGCGTGTGAACCTGCTTTCATCTGTGAAGAGCACAGTGGCGAATTTGCCAATCTTGGTGTTCTCTGGCAAATGCCAAACGTCCTGCACGGTGTTGGGCTGTAAGCACAACCCCCACCTGTGGACGTCGGGCCCTCATACCACCCTCATGGAGTCTGTTTCTGACCGTTTGAGCAGACACATGCACATTTTTGGCCTGCTGGAGGTCATTTTGCAGGGCTCTGGCAGTGCTCCTCCTGCTCCTCCTTGCACAAAGGCGGAGGTAGCGGTCCTGCTGCTGGGTTGTTGCCCTCCTACGGCCTCCTCCACGTCTCCTGATGTACTGGCCTGTCTCCTGGAAGCGCCTCCATGCTCTGGACACTACGCTGACAGACACAGCAAACCTTCTTGCCACAGCTCACATTGATGTGCCATCCTGGATGAGCTGCACTACCTGAGCCACTTGTGTGGGTTGTAGACTCCGTCTCATGCTACCACTAGAGTGAAAGCACCGGCAGCATTCAAAGTGACCAAAACATCAGCCAGGAAGCATAGGAACTGAGAAGTGGTTTGTGGTCACCACCTGCAGAACCACTCCTTTATTGGGGGTGTCTTGCTAATTGCCTATAATTTACACCTTTTGTCTATTCCATTTGCACAACTGCATGTGAAATTTATTGTCAATCAGTGTTGCTTCCTAAGTGGACAGTTTGATTTCACAGAAGTGTGATTGACTTGGAGTTACATTGTGTTGTTTAAGTGTTCCCTTAATTTTTTTGAGCAGTGTATAAATGGCTGCTTTAGGCCTTTATTCTATTAATCTAATTTTGCCAAGTCCCGGTGGGTTAGTCAGGTGTTAAAACAGCATATTTGAAACACAGGTAAAATGAGATACAAACTGCAATTAGACATAGACCCCCCCCCCCCCCCAAAAAAACTACCATTTCCCACAGACTTCCTAATTTGAAGGTAAGGTGTGTGAATACATTCCTACTACATACTCTTTCTCATTCGCTGCACTTTGCTTCCTGTTACTGTGGTAGGCCTACGCAGTGTTAACACAATTTAATTGGGATTAAATCATCATTCAGAAAATCTTACACTCCCATTAATAGCAACTTGCAGTGTAAACTGCCCCATCACCCCCAAAGAGAACATTGTATCCTCTTGATTAGTAATGTTAGCTTCTAATTTTCAGTGTAAAAACTCAAAAGACACTATGAAAGCTTAATCAAAGTTTTATTCTTCCCAGAGAGTCATTACAGCTGCATTAGTCAAAGACTTTGTTCACACTAGCACTGATATATAACCCGTTCTCCTATGCAGAGTCTCCTCCTACACATCTGAGCAGCCAATGCATCTCTGTTGCTAGACAGAACCTTAGTGATATCTGTTCTTCCTCACTTCCTCTGACCTGACCTCTATCCCAAAGTGCTAACTCCTCCCCAACTCAAGTCTGTCATGGTGATTGGTACCAGACTGTCTCTTCTCCTCCCAGAGGATCCCTCCCATAGGATCCCTGATGGCTAACAATAACATATCCTGACATGATGTAAATGTTTTACATTACCCTCTCTCCCTCAGTGACATGAATACGTATATTTCATATTCTCAGAACCCAACAGTAATAAATGCCTCGATACGCAGTTACGTAGCGGTTGAGGTTGGGAGTTCATGAAGTCATTAAATGCTTTTCTAATTATTATTGATTGCGAGTGAGAGAATCAATGCAAATCTAGAGCCACGGAGGAGCCAAGACAGGAATGAATGATGGGGCCCCTTAAACGCAGAGAGAAAATGAAAACACAAACTGAAGGATATCTGGGAAATGGGTGAGATGTTTGTGTGTGCGAGTATTGTCCATTTTCTGATTATCTGCTCTCTTCTTATCTCAGAGAGAATAATATCTGCATCAGGAGCAAATTGAAAAAGTCATGATGTATGCTTGTTTTTCTCTCAACTATTTTCTCCGAGATGGAGAAAAGGGATTGTCTTTGGCGAAGAGGAAAACAAGCAAGCAAAATGAAGGATTCTGTTATAAAAAAGTATATTTCTTTCTGTTACCTTTCACCACAGTTGTTCCCAAAGTTGGTTGTATGAACTTTTAAATCATGTTGCCTTGAGCATTGTCTGGAATCTGGATAGTGACGTGGAGGAATGGCCTTGGAAACAATGTTAACCTAAAACCACAAAAGCTACCGTCTCTTTAATATGCTACAATGGGACAGTGATTACGCCAAATTTTGTAGGAGCTATATGGGCACATACAGTATAAAGTTAATGTATCATGTTTATATTTGCATGCCTATTTACATACAGCATATAAATCAAATCAATTTGTATTTTTTATTTGTCACATACACACATGGTTAGCAGATGTTAATGCGAGTGTTGCGAAATGCTTGTGCTTCTAGTTCCGACAATGCAGTAATAACCAATGAGTAATCTAACCTAACAATTTCTCAACAACTACCTTATACACACAAGTGTAAAGGCATGAAGAAAATGTAAATACAAATATATGAATGAGTGAATGGTACAGAACGGCATAGACAAAATGCAGTAGATGGTATAAAGTACAGTATATACATATGAGATGAGTAATGTAGGGTATGTAAACATATAAAAGTGGCATTGTTTAAAGTGCCTAGTGATACATGTATTACATAAAGATGACAAGATGCAGTAGAAGGTATAGAGTACAGTATATACATATGAGATGAGTAATGTAGTGTATGTAAACATTATATTAAGTGGCATTGTTTAAAGTGGCTAGTGAAACATTTTTTACATCAATTTTTCCATTATTAAAGTGGCTGGAGTTGAGTCAGTATGTTGGCAGCAGCCACTCAATGTTAGTGGTGGCTGTTTAACAGTGATGACCTTGAGATAGAAGCTGTTTTTCAGTCTCTCGGTCCCTGCTTTGATGCACCTGTACTGACCTCGCCTTCTGGATGATAGCAGTGGCTCGGGTGGTTGTTGTCCTTGATGATCTTTATGGCCTTCCTGTGACATCGTGTGGTGTAGGTATCCAGGAGGGCAGGTAGTTCGCCTCCGGTGATGCGTTGTGCAGACCTCACCACCCTCTGGAGAGCCTTACGGTTGTGGGTGGAGCAGTTGCCGTACCAGGCGGTGATACAGCCCGACAGGATGCTATCGATTGTGCATCTGTAAAAGTTTGTGAGTGCTTTTGGTGACAAGCCAAATTTCTTCAGCCTCCTGAGGTTGAAGAGGCGCTGCTGCGCCTTTTTCACCACGCTGTCTGTGTGGGTGGACCAATTCAGTTTGTCCGTGATGTGTACACCGAGGAACTTAACTTACTACCCTCTCCACTACTGTCCCGTCGATGTGGATAGGGGGGTGCTCCCTCTGCTGTTTCCTGAAGTCCACGATCATCTCCTTTGTTTTGTTGACGTTGAGTGTGAGGTTATTTTCCTGGCACCACACTCCGAGGGCCCTCACCTCCTCCCTGTAGGCCGTCTCGTCGTTGTTGGTAATCAAGCCTACCACTGTAGTGTCGTCTGCAAACTTGATGATTGATTTGGAGGCGTGCATGGCCACGTAGTCGTGGGTGAACAGGGAGTACAGGAGAGGGCTCAGAATGCACCCTTGTGGGGCCCCAGTGTTGAGGATCAGCGGGGTGGAGATGTTACCTACCCTCGCCACCTGGGGGCGCCCCGTCAGGAAGTCCAGTACCCAGGGTCTCGAGCTTGATGACGAGTTTGGAGGGTACTCTATATGGTATGTTCACCTGAAAGATATGAACGTTAAGTGACATTTAACATTGCCCCACATTTACCTATTAAGTACAGCTTGCAAATGATAACGCATCAAGAGCTGCATCTGAGATGTCCTTGCTACAGGAGTCTATTCCAAAAACTGTCCTCACTTCTGAAAAAGTCCATCAGAATGTCACAATTAACTGGAGCAAACGTATCAATCTGTGACTGTGACAGAGAGTCAATGAAACTCATTAGTTGGAAGCATCAGAGGTGAACCTAATTTTATATTTGACAAAAGCTGCTGTGTGTGTGTGTGTGTGTGTGTGTGTGTGTGTGTGTGTGTGTGTGTGTGTGTGTGTGTGTGTGTGTGTGTGTGTGTGTGTGTGTGTGTGTGTGTGTGTGTGTGTGAGAGAGATGTGTACACGTGTTCATGTCAAAAAGAAACAGCACCAGTATTATTCAAATCAGTATTGGCATTTAAACAGTGAGGATGATAAGACCACTTGCTTTGACATTTTAATATTAGTTTTAATATACTGAGTATTCTGCTCAGTATCCTTCTATGAATCCTCCCTGATCTATCTGTGCTGACAACCTTCCTACATACCAAGATTTTTCACTGAGCTGAATTGTAACAACTCTCCATAGGAAGTGGGAGGATGTTGGAAGTCTCTATGCCAGTAAAGATCTCATCTCATATTTCATTAAAGCCTTGGAGACAGTAGTCTTAAACTGTCATGGAGCAAGCCGGTGTGGTGTCCATTTCAATATGCCCAGGAAATCCGTTTCCTCTGTGGGCTAAGAGCACATGCTCACAGACAGTTGACTGTAATCCACTCGCCATCTCCTGTGATTGATTGTTTGCACACAGAGAAAAACAGCTAGCTCCTCTGAGTCAGGGGAAGGGTATAGGGCACATTAACCTGAAATTGGAAAATAATTACAAAGTGGAACATCTCTATAGATTCCAATAAAATTAGGAGGGGAGGCTGTTATTTTATACAATTTGAAATGTATCAGTACAACTTCTAAGTTAGGCTACGGTTTAGTGAAGTTATCATAAAAACACACAGAATTATTGTCACCCTTGATAAAGATGAGCAAAAAAGGCTGTAGACAAACAATAATAGGCAAAAGAAAACAAGTGTGTCTCGTGTACGTTGCAATAAACTTCGGTGAACTATTTACAAGAATACAAAATAATACTACTAAAACAGGCTAGTTGGATCCCCCTCCTAGAACAGGAGGCTGGTGGCACCTTAATTGGGGAGAGCGTGCTCCTGTTAATGACTGGAGTGGAATAGGTGGAATGGTATCAAATACATCAAACATACAGTTTATTACACAATCATGCAAATCTCGATTATTTCTCTTTGAAATACATTTTGCTAATAATGACCATTTGAAACAGGATAGTATTTTTTAATCATTTTTTCATGAGTTTGGAAAAAAGGAAGTGACCTTATTCATGGCCTGTCTCTGACCCAGAACTGATCCTGCTGCTGTCTGGCGCACTTAAGCACTGTCACACTACACAGGGGGCACCCGCTCTCCCCATATTGACAACCATTATAGCAGGCGGAAGCTGAGAAGGACACTGGTTTTGCAATGCATATTCAGGTGTAACATTACAATAACACAGTCGAGGACTCCCTTCCTGCATGATCCAAGGACAAAATCGTATTTCCTGTCTTGGTTGTGAGGCAATCAACCAACCAGAAGCGCAACGCCTTGAGTTTTGCTCACTGGGGGGAACGTAAATGTTTCATTCAAGTGTTAGTTCTCACCAAATATCAAGGCATAATCAAAGGCTTGATTGGTGATTTCCTAACATTGGATTGATAAAATAAAATAGTAAAATAGACCATGTAGCTTTGCGCAGTCATGTCCCGTGGAACAAGTATAAAAGTACATTTCCATACAAAGAGCCAACTCAAATAGCCATGGAGGGAAATATGCTTTATTTACCCATAAAGCATCAGTGAGCATTGGCTGGAAGAACCAAAAGCAAACAACGCTAAGACAACAATCAAATAACTTTCATCATGTTCATAATGATGGAGTGGTGCAGTGTTTGAAATGCTGGTTGTGGTATGTCTTTACACAGTCCTCTATCAAAACAGTTCCGTGCTCCAGTCAATAGTTTGAAATGATTTATATTGTCTTCCACACTGCTGTGTAATTTAAGCGATGCTGGAATTTTTCTGCGCTGCAGCCCCGCTAGGAAACATCAATAGGTTTCTTCCAGATATCAATGGATGACCTGTATCTACACTGCTCTATCTCTCGCAATGAAATCCAACAGGTATCAGGCAGACAACCTCACTTTGGGATGCTAACTAAACTATGCAACTCTTGCTACATATTTCACATCAATACCCCCATTATGTCCACAATCGCAACATGGAATGCATGTACCTTTATTACGGTTCTCAAAATTCACATAAACACCAAACTTTTTTACATTACACTTAATTAACCAAAACAGCATATTTTCACAATCCTATAGAATCATTTTTTGTTGTTGATAAGATTACCTTGTCAGCCTGTACACTCCTAAATGTCATCTGAAATGTTATATAATTAACAAATTATAGTTGTTTGGAGGTTGTGTGCTCTATCCATGGCAGATTGTGCCAGAAGGAGATACAGTTCAGACTAGATGACATGTCACAATATCCTCCTTTGTCAGTGAAATACAGAAATAGACAGCTTTTTTTTATTACACTTCACACAAGTACAATTCAGCTTTTTTGTCTAATGATTTAAGTAGCGACAACAATGGGTTAGATCTGGCCACACCAATTTCCCTTCATCTCATGGATGCGGAGAGCAAATTGTTTCCCATAACAAAATATGTTGAGGTACTTATTGTTGAGATACTTATACTTATTTTCCACCATAATTTGCAAATTAATTAATTAAAAATCCTACAATGTGATTTTCTGGATTTTTTTTCTCATTTTGTCTGTCATAGTTGAAGTGTACCTATGATGAAAATTACAGGCCTCTCTCATCTTTTTAAGTGGGAGAACTTGCACAATTGGTGGCTGACTAAATACTTTTTTGCCCCACTGTATCTAGATATTAGACTGCAGGTAATTATATTGACACTGAAAAATAAATAGTTAATGAAATTGTTTATGTCTTATGTTTTATCGTGCAATGGTTTTGGATCACTAGGCCTCAATAACACAGACTTATCTGACTCATTCAGGGAACAAATGATCTCAAGCTTTTCTTCATTTCTGCATATACCGTATATATCATTACACATTATCGCAGGTGAAGATTTAATTACAATTTTAATAGATTCCATAGCCCTTAATTACGTGAACGGAAATAGTCTCATTCTCCCAAGTAGCTCCTGCTCTTGGAAGGGCATATCAAGGTGCTCTTGGGAAATATGCTCAACCGCCGCTATCTCTGTGACAGGGGAGACAGAGGTGTAACGTGTGTGGTCGTGGCAGGATAAAGCGCCATGCATATGGATATTAATGGAAAACCAGATGGGACAGAGGCAGTGACATTGTCAAGGTATCTAACACCTGTTCATCTGCTCTCTGAGCCTTTTCTTTGTGATGAAAGTGCCTCGTCGCTGTGTTCGGAAAACAAGTGAGTTTCTGAAATCCTGACAGGTGGTGTGAAAACAGGGTTTTACATGAGGAAAAATAGGAAATTTGAGGGTGACAAAACTGTACTGAGCTCCATTAAAAGTGCATTCATAACTACAATACTGTAGTGGGAATCATGCAACTTTTCTATGAAGACCAACAGAAGGCGGCTATTATGAAAGCAAATGGTAAGGTTTCATTTTAGACCTTGGCACGTTGTGAGGGGTGTTTTGCGGAAAGAAAATTACTGTTGAATATCTGAAAAACTTGACATCATTGAATGCTTGACGTCATTGAATCTTTATCATTATTACAATTAAACTATAATGTCAAAAAAATGACTTGCATGTAGGCAGCATTTCATTCACATTTCACTCCTTGCCATATAATGTGAACTATTGGTTTGGAATAATTGATTGACACAAAAAACTGGTAGCAGTGTGTTGTTGTTTCCAGTGAGGCCACCATTCGTCATCCCCTAATTCAGTGACACCAAAACGTAACAGTTCATGTTGCCTCTTTCACTGCCTCCTCCCTTTGCCAAAATCTAATACAACGTCAGAAACAAGCGCTGCTAGTGAGCACTAAAAACCAGACCAGTTGTGCGATCGTAATTACAACACCTATCTATTAATATGAGCCAGTTGGAGGCTTGATGTTTATTATTCATCACTTCTTATATACACACATACACAACTGCCTGAGCAGTGCATTGCTGTCTGTGTCTCCCCATCTGTTTGGAATGGTTAAAATAAACTAATACATGTGAGAGATTGGGTAGAGGGACGTTGTGTCCCCGAGAAGAGAAATTAGTTCAATCCAAAATGTGGAACAGTTCAATAGGCTGTATTAATTATCTTCTGGCCACAAGCTCTATCGCCATAGATATTCAAGGTGATTTACAAAACAACATAAAGTCCTCATACTTTGATAAGGAACTCTCACATTAATCCCATCGGCATCAACTAATGATTTACGTGCACGAATGTCAAATCTAAATACCTTCGAAATGAGATTAGTCCATCAAGGGTAATGCCACTGTGCCGCTGTCTTAAATTTATGTGTGAATTACCCTGTTGATATATCAAATCCATCTTTCAAACATCTTAAAACTCTTCAATTAATCAAAACTAATGAGCACGTATCCTTGGGTGTTGATTGAGTCATTCATTTTGTTGAGCACATCTGACAGCTTTATGTCAAGCACAGTAAAATCTGAAATTGTGTGACTATACTGATGTGGCCTAAGGAATGCCATCACAAAGATAACATTGTGACGTTCAAGTGGTGTGTTATTAAAGCATGATGACAATTTATGAAGCGGAGCAGGTGCTCTCATTATCTAAGTGGAGGATTTCAGATGAAAACACAAATGAATCGACACTATCAAGATTTTGATTGCACCCTACTGTGTAGCATTGCCCCACTACACAATGAATGATTATAAATATTGCTATAACACTGCTATAAACGTTCTGCTATGTGTTATACCTTTCCCAACCAATGTGTTAGGAGAAAAGACAGCAAAGTAAATAGTATCCTAATGTTGGGAAGCTGGAAGACACTAAGAGCTAGAATTTTTTTAAGGACATTTAAGATCAATAAATGAGACTGGAGATGATGTGGGACTCTGGCTGTGGAGCCGTTTGTTTGTGAATGTTCCCTTTTTTAATTTTCTCATCCTTTCATTTCTATATTAATCTTTGGATGTAAGCCTGCAACACACAACAGCGAATGTGCACTCTTCTTCATGTAGCCATCCATCACTTCATATTCCGAGACATTACAGTCTGAGGATGTACTTCAGCCGTGCTTAAGCCTCTAGACCTTCAAAGGAATGAAATGTGTGAAAATCCATCTTGCTTAAAGGTCCAATGTAGCCTTTTTATATCAATATCAAATCATTTCAGGGTAACAGTTAAGTACCGTAATGTGATTGTTTTCATAAAAAAAAAAAAATTATAATTAAAAAAAAATGTTTCTTCGCAAAGAGCAATTTCTCAAGCAAGAATTTTGCTAGGACCATCTGGGAGTGGTCTAATTGGGGAAGGTAAAATGGAAAACTAGCTATTATTGGCAGAAAGGATTGGTCTATTAACTAATTTACCAGACAGGCCAACACTTTATCCTATCAAAACAGGCTGAAATTTCAGGCAGGTTTCCAAACAGCTCTTACACTAAAAGGGCATTATCAACATTTTCACAATTTCAAAGTATTATTCCAACCTCATAATGTGAAACACAGCAGAATCACATTTTTGACTGCACTTGGCCTTTAAAGCTGATATAGTACAGAAGAATGTGTCAGGATTCCAGAAGAGGAATGGCAGGCAAGCAGGCAGGCAGATATTATCGGTTCAGGCAGAAACTCGAGAGAACAGGCTACTGCCAACCAATTTTAATTCATCATTCCACATAAATTCTAATAGTTTTGACTCTCCCGACTCGCACACTAATCAACCTCATTGGCCGAACCACTTAGCCAACATGAGGACCGGATTATCTAATGAATCCGGTGAGAATCGAACATTCTAGCTGTCCTTACTTTGGTGGGTTGTAATCAAGATAGCCTTGCACTGTACCATATTTTTGAAATATACGCCAATAAAAGTGGGAATTCCAATGCCTAAGACTAATTGACAGTAAGAGTGATCCTTTTTTTATTCAGGTAATTTATCTGGCCTTTCTCACAACGTGCCCTGATCAGGCCCCGCCATAAAACAAAAATAAAACGCATTCATGCAGAAAATCTTGTTAAAATGCAACTTTAAACCGCTACACATCAAACTTGCTGACCCTTATTTATGACATAGACTTTTGGACTTGGTTCATAAGTCGGTGAAATTGCTGCGCTGATTAATAACACCTCATTATACATTTAAGGTAATACAATTAACATCTTGTTCGAGCCCATCTTCCAAATAATGTGTTTTCAGCCCCTTGCATTACAGTGCTGTACAAAACATACAAGTGCCACTAGTGGTAAATTGACTTCTTAGGCTACTGAGAATCGTCCTCAGTGGAACATGTCTGCTCGTATCACAAGTGTTGGTCCGTGGGACATTTACAATGTCTCGATACTGTTAAAAATAATTAACCACACTAAGAGTGTCTGTCTCTGTGTACACAGAACAACGTTTTATATTCATCATTAATACAATTTCCAAAGCCCCACGGGAGATGTGTCTGATACACAAATGGTCCCAGTTTTGATTTGGAACGTGTTTGATGGGGTGGTGTTAGTCTTTTTACAGTGCATTTGGAAAGTATTCAGACCCTTGAATAACATTTTCTTAAGTAACAGCCTTATTCTAAAATGGATTTAAAAAATAAAAACTCCTCATCAATCTAATCCTCATAATGACAAAGCAAAAACACTTTTTTAAGTGTTTTTTTTGAAAGACAACAACTGAAATATCACATTTACATAAGTATTCAGACCCCTTTACTCAGTACATTGTTGAAGCATCTTTGGCAGTGATTACAGCCTCAAGTCTTTTTGGGTATGACGATACAAGCTTGACACACCTGTATTTGAGGAGTTTCTCCAATTCATCTCTGCAGATCCTCTCAAGCTCTGTCAGGTTGGATGGGGAGTTTGGCTGCACAGATATTTTCAGGTCTCTCTAGAGATGTTTGATCAGGTTCAAGTCTGGGCTCTGGCTGAGCCACTCAAGGACATTCAGAAACTTGTCCTGAAGCCACTCTTGCTTTGTCTTGGCTGTGTGCTGTCGTGGAAATTCATACTGAGAGATACTTTGTCATATTTTCAAAACAATCATCTTAATTTAATATAGATTCTTTATTGCAATAGTGCAGCCGTCGATCCTAACATCTTGAATGTGTTGCAGAGAGCTTTACCTTTATCCTGTGGTCATCTGCACCCGGTTCCGTTTCCCAGATGAAGAATGATTAGACACAATAAGGGTTTTGTTCGATTCCTCCATCTCTATCTCGGTTACACCCACCAAATCTTACCCACAGACACAGATGAAAGAGTACTCATCAAACCTATTTGATGCATAAAGAATATTATAACATAATCTTGTAATTTAGCTCTCACAGTGCTTAGGGTTGTTGTCCTGCTGGAAGAAGAACCTCCGCCCCAGTCTGAGCGCTCTGGAGCAGGTTTTCATCAAGGATCACTCTGTACTTTGCTATGTTCATCTTTACCTCAATCCTGACTAATCTCCCAGTCCCTGCCACCAAAATACATCCCCACAGCATGATGCTGCCACCACCATGCTTCACTGTAGGGATGGTGCCTGGTTTCCTCCAGACGTGACGCTTGGCATTCAGGCCAAAGTGTTCAATCTTGACCACAGAATCTTGTTTCTCATGGTCTGAGAGTCCTTTAGGTGCCTTTTGGCAGACTTCAAGCGTGCTGTCATGTGCCTTTTACTGAGGAGTGGCTTCCATCAGCCACTCTACCATAAAGGCCTGATTGGTGGAGTGCTGCAGAGATGGTTGTCCTTCTAGAAGATTCTCCCATCTCCACAGAAGAACTCTGAAGCTCTGTCAGAGTGACAACTGGGTTCTTTGTCACCTCCCTGACCAAGACCCTTCTCCCTCAATTGCTCAGTTTGGCCAGATGGCCAGCTCTGGGAAGAGCTTCTTCCATTTAAGAACGATGGAAGCCACTGTATTCTTGGGGACCTTCAATGCTGCAGAAATGTTTTGGTACCCTTCCCCAGATCTGTGCCTCAACACAATCCTGTCTCAGAAGTTGGTTTTTGCTCTGCCATGCACGGTCAACTGTGGGATCTTAAATAGACATGCGTGTGCCTTTCCAAATCCTGTCCAATCAATTGAATTTACCACAGGTGGACTCTAATCAAGTTGTAGAAACTTCTCAAGGAGGATCAATGGAAACAGGATGCACCTGAGCTCAATCTTGAGTCTCATAGCAAAAGGTCTGAATACTTATGTAAATAAGTTATTTCTGGTGTTTAACATTTCTAAATATCTGTTTTCACTTTGTAAATATGGGTATTGTGTGTAGATTGATGAGGAACATGTTTTATTTAAATAAATGTAAGAATTAGGCTGTAACATAACAAAATGTGTAAAAATGGAAGGAGTCTTTCCGAATGTACTGCAGTTGTCAGATCTCGGCTCAGACAGGTGAGGGTGTGGGCTGAATGTTATAGGTGGGCTTGGTTGGGATTAGGGGAATAACTGCTACTCCAGATTAAATATTAAGTTGAGGACATCACCTCGCTCATCAGATCTGTCAGAGCAGAGTGACAGTTGTGCTGGACGTAAATGACAGAGTAAATACATATAAAAGCTCTGCCATATCTTATCATTCCACAGCATACAGGTATATGTAAAATGGAACCCCATTCTTTCATTCTGAATGTACTTGGACTCTCTTGACAAGTACCAGATTCAGCCCGATTCAATTATAGTTTACAAAGGTGCCGTTTTGTTTGTGAATGATTAATTATTGACCGGTTGAGTGAAATGTTTGTGGCCGCGACATCACTTTGTTCATGCAAATTCCTGATACAAATTTGTTTTCTTGGATCCCCATTATGTTTTGCAGAGGCAGCAGCTATTCTTCCTGGTAGACAATGTCAGTTACACACATTTCAAATACAACGATATACAACAACAAAAATGTGTGTGTGCATGTGTGTCTCTTCACAGTCCCCGCCGTTCCATGAGACATTGTTGTATCCACTGTTTTGCTGTTTGCTTGAGTATTTAGAGATGGAAGGAGTTTCTGTCCCATCAAGTTTGTCTATACCTGGTGGTTTATCATTATTTACGGAAAACAATAGTTTTTTTAACTGTCCCACACTAACCAAATTCAAAACAGCAATCCCTGTCTTTCATTATTAGATATTTTATAAATATACAGTATATGATGGTTCACTATTCAATGTTGCCATTTCATTTCTGAGTTTTTACTAGTGAAACAGTCATTGAATGGTTTTCTTATAAATGACCCATCAACTTCAATGAACGATGGAGATTAATTGGGTTTTCTGCCCATGATATAATTTAAGGTACTCCAATGTGTTTTTACATTGTGTTTTATGTCATTTATCTTGGTTTGGTAATATAGTTTCTTATTTTTGTTAAGTTTAGTCAAACATTTCTCAATTTACAGTATGTCAACCACTCAGTTGTGCAACCTGACTTGTTGGCCACCCGTTTTGCATTGTTTCATTGAACCATACTGTTTTGAAATGCATTATCAATCCAGAGGGCTCTAACAGCCCTGTGTTCAAGGCTTCGGCTCTGTGCGGTTGGGACTGTGACGGTAATCAGGTGAAACAGATGACATGACATCCAAATATATTCAGTGCAAAGAGGCGTTTTTCCAAATTCAGAACAAAATGTGCATAGAAAGAGTTCCATTTGAGGATGCAGTTACCAAGCATGTCAACAGTGAAACTTAAATCAGAGATTAAACATTACATTCCCAGTTCAATGCTTTCTGGAGTATATACTGTATTTATGTTTGGAGTTGCAGTGTGAGTGAGGGGGGGAGGAAAATCAATGATGACAAAGCTTGTCATCATTGAAAAAAACACATTTTATGTTGAAGAATGAAATATTTAAAGCACTCCAACAATGGATTCCGTAACAGGATTGATGTTCTTCAGCAGTTCGAGCTTATCACCACCAGCCACACTTTATTGCCAGGGCCTACCACAAAGAAAATTAAAAGCACCTACAGCCTTTTGATATTTCCATTCCCATTATGGAATACTGTATAGCTTGGAAACACTATTACCATTCAGACTCTCCACACACATCCTGCCAGTGCCAGGTGCTATGTGTCAGCAGCTATGTGCCAGCAGTATACCACCCTGCATCCCACTGCCGGCTTGCTTCTGAAGCTAAGCAGGGTTGGTCCTGATCAGTTCCTAGATAGGAGACCAGATGGTGTAGGAGGCACCCTTTCCTCTGGTCTAAAAAAATATCCCAATGTCCCATGGCAGTGATTGGGGAGAATGCCCTGTGTAGGGTGCTGTCTTTCAGATGGGATTTTAAACGGGTTTCCTGACTCTTTGTGGTCACTAAAGATCACATGGCACTTATTGTAAGAGTAGGGGGGTTAACCCTGGTGTCCTGGCTAAATTCCCAATCTGGCCCTCATACCATCACCTCATCATCCCCAGTTTACATTTGACTCATTCATTGTCCCTCCTCTCCCCTATAACTATTCCCCAGGTTGATGCTGTAAATGAGAATGTGTTCTCAGTCAACTTACCTGGTTAAATAAAAATGTAGAAATCTAAGATCAGTTCCTACATGCCCATATAGCGTGATATGATGAGCTGCTCTTAGATAAATTCAAGGCTGCAATTTAACAGCACACAACGCGTCATGTTTCTGTGTGGGAGCAAATATTGTCCTTACAACTGGCGTTTAAATTGGGATTTTGTATTTGGTGAAACTGTCCTCAATATTGATTGTTGTCCCATGGTGGTATAACAGAAATCTACTCAATTCCCACTGGCCACTGCAAGCTGTGTCAACCATACCTCTCCTATTTAATTAACCACAGCCTACAATGTTCGCTCTACCTCCCACTCGTGTTCTGCCGTTGTGACAATGACAGTTAAGATGAAAGTGCTATACAGGTATGTGCTTATGTGGTTGGCCGTAATAGGTCAGCCCTCCAGCAACTTTTCTATTCCTATTCTGTATTCGTGCCTTTTTCCATGAGATGTGCTGTGATGTAACACCCCTGGAAACGGCGGCAACTGCAATGAATAACTACCTGGCATCAAATGGTAACCTAAGGGTCCACCTTGTGATGAAACATATAAATTCCTAGGTACTGTAATTGCCATTTGCTATGTAATATCTGCAATGAAAATAGCATCATTATGATCAGTACCCATGTTTACCTTGACAAAGCATTTAGGCATAATATGAGTTAATACATAAAGGACATTGCCAATTCTCGATCACTTTCATGTAGACTTGAGTAACTTGCTTGACTTAGATTACTGCATTAAATGCTGTTTGAGGCAGCTTGACGCTATAGATTACAGAGGCAGTGTTTACACTGGAAATTCAAATCTAATCTTTTGACCAATAATGAGCAAACAATCTGATCTGATGTGTCAAAAGATCAGAATTGGACTATCTGTGTAAACGCAGCCAAATACACATAGCCTAATATCCACAATACCTCAGGGTGCATATACTGTCCAAGTTTGCAGTCATTCCAGTGGGACTCAATTGTTTGAATCGATCAGCAGCACCCACTACAATATATTCTGATTAACTTGTTTGTGTCTTGGGATGCCATTGGCAAATAACGAAAAAGTCTATGATCAGCAGAAACTTAAGAGTTCATGCTACCTCTTGTAATTTCCCAAGATACCACAGCGTCAAAGAAGAAAATATGAATTAGGATGAACTGCTGTTCCTTAAAAACATATTGATTGGATCAAAAACTTGAGGTCTGCATCTTTAGTTTTCAAGAAAGTCTTCTATTGTGTCACGCCCTGACGTTAGTTATCTTTGTTTTCTTTATTATTTTGGTTAGGTCAGGGTGTGACGAGGGTGATATGGGGGTTTATTCTTGTCTAGGGGTTTTTGTATATCAATGGGGTTTTGGTATTGTCTAGGTAATGTAGGTCTATGGTGGCCTAAATTGGTTCCCAATCAGAGACAGCTGTTTATCGTTGTCTCTGATTGGGGATCCTATTTAGGTTGCCATTATCCATTTTGGTTTTGTGGGTTATTGTCTATGTTAAGTTGCATGTCTGCACTTGTTGTTTTATAGCGTTCACGTTTGTTTGGTTGTTTAGTGTTCTTTGTGTTCATTCATCTTATATTAAAAGTATCTATTCACATCACGCTGCGCCTTGGTCTCCTCTATACAACGAACGTGACACATTGACACAAATGCATGGTTTATACGAAAGTCTGAGGGTCTGTACACATGCCAATCTCAAGTTTGAACTTTCCTCTCAATTCGGTACAATCAGGAGAGTTGGGCAATATCAGAAGTTAAGGGTTGCAAAGCAAAACTAAGTTAGTCATCCGGTTAATTGAATAACATTGGAACATCAATAAAATAATTTTGCTAAATTTAACCCTAGGGAGTCATGTTTTTCCTGAGGCAACAGAGGTATAATAAATACATTCTATTTTATTTGTATTTAATTGACCCAGACAGTAAAATGCAGGGACACGTAACATTTCATTAGGTTGCGGAGGGAATGTAAGCTGCTTCCTCAAATAAGCAGGTATTTTTCCTCTGGAGTTTATTTTAAACCAAAGTAATGCTGTTTTCAAAGAACTGAAGAGTTGTCTTCTCAATAAGGATTTTGGAGAATCTTACCTTTCAACCCACACAGCTAATGGATGTTGAGGTAGGTTCGGTAATTTGAGGTAGTTAAGTGTATCCTCTCTGTAATCAATAGGCATTGCAGGTGCACTCTTGATGTACTTTATCCTTCGAGGAGCACTCCCATGTTGTGTTTTTTTCAGTCCCAAGGTTCCTCAACTTCAAAGCAAACATATTCCTAGAGAAACCAGGTTTGTCAGTTTAAAATTAGAGCTAGATTAAGAAGTACTCGATAATATTTGTTTCTTTGCTCAAAAATAGAAACATAGAGGAAGATGTATTAGAGAGAATAAGTCAGGACCACTTTAAGCCGTACACTCCACAGAGCTGGGCTTTACGGAAGAGTGGACAGAAAAAAGTCGTTGCTTAAAAAAGAAATAAGCAAACACGTTTGGTGTTCGCCAAAAGGCGTGTGGGAGACTCCCCAAACATATCGAAGAAGGTACTCTGGTCAGATGAGACAATGTGCCTTTTTGGCCATCAAGGATAAATCTATGTCTGGGGCAAATCCAACACCTCTCATCACCCCGAGAACACCATCCCCACAGTGAAGCATGGTGGGGGCAGCATCATGCTGTCGATGTTTTTCATCAACAGAAACTGGGAAACTGGTCAGAATTTAAGGAATGATGGATAGTGCTAAAAACAGGGAAATTCTTGAGGGAAACCTGTTTGTCTTCCAGAGATTTGAGACTGGGACAGAGGTTCACCTTCTAGCAGGACAATGACCCTAAGCATACTGCTAAACCAACACTCAGGTGGTTTAAGGGAAAACATATAAATGTCTTGGATTTACCAAGTCAAAGCCCAGACCTCAATCCAATTGAGAATCTGTGGTATGACTTAAAGATTGCTGTACACCAGTGGAACCCATGCAACTTGAAGGAGCTGGAGCAGTTTTTCCTTGAAGAATGGGCAAAAATCCCAGTGGCTAGATGTGCCAAGCTTATAGAGTCATACCCCAAGAGACTTGCGGCTGTAATTGCTGCAAAAGGTGGCTCGACAAAGTATTTACTTTGGGGGGGGTGAATAGTTATGCACACACAAGTTTTCTGCTTGTGTAACGGTATTCCTCCTCTACAACCGAAGAGGAGGAGTAGTGATTCGACCAAGGCGCAGCGGGTTGTGATGACATAATTTTAATAAAACAAGACGGGAAAAACACGAAACGAAACCACTTGAAATAATAAACAAAATAACAAAACAAATGAAGACAATCCTGAACTATACGAACTTACATACAACACGAAGAACGCACGAACAGGGAAAATAGACTACACAAAAATAACGATGTACAAACAAACCGAACAGTCCCGTATGGTGCGACAAACACTGACACAGGAGACAACCACCCACAACGAACACTGTGAAACAACCTACCTAAATATGACTCTCAATTAGAGGAAACGCCAAACACCTGCCTCTAATTGAGAGCCATACCAGGCAACCCTTAAACCAACATAGAAACAGAAAACATAGAATGCCCACCCAAACTCACGTCCTGACCAACTAACACATACAACAAACTAACAGAAATAGGTCAGGAACGTGACAGCTTGTTTGTTTTATTTCTTGTTTGTTTCACAATAAAATATATTTTGCATCTTCAAAGTGGTAGACATTTTGTGTAAACCAAATAATGCAAACCCCTCAAATCTATTTTAATTCCAGGTTGTAAGAAAACATAAAAGGAAAAATGCCAAGGGGGGTGAATACTTTCGCAAGGCACTGTATTAAACTTCATTCTTCTGTATTTTATTCCTCAAGTGTTACTATTTTTCTCTTTATTATTATTTTTTCATCTCTGCATCGCTGGGAAGGGCTCGTAGGCAAGCATTTAACAGTCAAGTCTACCCCCGTTGTATTCGGCATATGTGACAAATAAAAATGTTATTTGATTTGAAAACCTAACCCCGGGACATAGTTTTATCTTTCAGGGTGATAATTACACAAACTTCAATGGCAAAGACACACCAGAATAGTTTTCCAGGTGGTGGTGGTGAGTGGAAGATTATTATTCAAAACTATTTTCAGCTATAATTGCTGCCAAATGTGCTTCCACCAAGTCAAACATTTGCAGTGTGAAGACAGACGCAATCAAGACATCTTCATATTTTTTTAAGCTTTAAATAATTTGGAAAATCTTCTATAATTTTCTTTCACTTTGAAAATGTGGAGTAGATTGAGTATTTCTAAACCATTTCAAATGTAGTCCCTTTTTAGATTTAAGGCCAAAAAATGTGAAGACTGTGCAAGGGGTGTGTAGACTTTCTCTAGGCACTGTATGTACTGTAAGTATGATGTATTGTGTCTGACATACAGTTGAAGTCGGAAGTTTACATACACTTAGGTTTGAGTAATTAAAACTTGTTTTTCACCACTCCACAAATTTCTAGTTAACAAACTATAGTTTTGGCAAGTCGGTTAGGACATCTACTTTGTGCATGACACAAGTAACTTTTCCAACAGTTGTTTACAGTCAGATTATTTAACTTATAATTCACTGTATCACAATTCCAGTGGGTCAGAAGTTTACATACACTAAGTTGACTGTGCCTTTAAACAGCTTGGAAAATTTCAAAAAATTATGTCATGGCTGTAGAAGCTTCCGATAGGCTAATTTACATAATTTGAGTTAATTGGAGGTGTACCTGTGGATGTATTTCAAGGCCTACCTTCAAACTCAGTGTCTCCTTGCTTGACATCATGGAAAAAAATCTAAAGAAATCAGCCAAGACCTCCACAAGACTGGTTCATCCTTGGGAGCAATTTCCAAACGCCTGAAGGTACCACGTTCATCTGTACAAAAAATAGTATGCAAGTATAAACACCATGGGACCACACAGCCGTCATACCGCTCAGGAAGGGGATGCGTTCTGTCTCCTACAGGTGAACGTACTTTGGTGCAAAAAGTGCAAATCAATCCCCGAACAACATCAAAGGACCTTGTGAAGATGCTGGAGGAAACGGGTACTAAAGTATCTATATCCAGAGTAAAGCGAGTCCTATATAGACATAACCTGAAAGGCTGCTCAGCAAGGAAAAAGCCACTGCACCAAAACTGCCATAAAAAAGCCAGACCACGGATTGCAACTGCACATGGGGAAAAAGATCGTACTTTTTGGAGAAATGTCCTTTGGTCTGATGAAACAAAAATAGAATGGTTTGGCCATAATGACTATTATTACGTTTTGAGGAAAAAGGGGGAGGCGTTGAAGCTGAAAGAACACCTTCCAAACCGTGAAGCATGGGAGTGGCAGTATCATGTTGTGGGGGTGCTTTGCTGCAGGAACGACTGGTACGCTTCACAAAATAGATGGCATCACGAGGACGGAAAATTTATGTGGATATATTGAAGAAACATCTCAAGACGTCAGTCAGGAAGTTAAAGTTTGGTCACAAATCAGTCTAACAAATGGACAATGATCCCAAGCATACTTGCAAAGTTGTGGAAAAATGGCGTAAGGACAACAAAGTCAAGGTATTGAAGTGGCCATCACAAAGCCCTGACCTCAATCCTGTGACCTCAACCCAGAACTGACATAGTGTGTGCGAGCAAGGAGGCCTACAAACCTGACTCAGTTACGCCAGCTCTGTCAGGAGGAATTGGACAAAATTCACCCAACTTATTGAGGGAAGCTTGTGGAAGGCTAGCCGAAACGTTTGACCCAAGTTAAACAATTTAAAAGCAATGCTACCAAATACAAATTGTGTGTATGTAAACGTCTGACCCACTGGGAATGTGATGAAAGAAATAAAAGCTGAAAGAAATAATTCGCTCTACTATTATTCTGACATTTTACATTCTTAAAAATAAAGTGGTGATCCTAACTGACCTAAAACAGGGAATTTTTTACTTAGATTAAATGTCAGGAATTGTGAAAAACAGTATAAATGTATCTGGCTAAGGTGTATGTAAACTTCCGACTTCAACTGTATATGGCCTCCCAGGATGTAAGACTAGCTCGTGCTATATGAATCATGATTTGTTGTTTGTAGCATATATCATGTGGACTTATCCAGAAGAATGTCTCAGTGTTTGGTAATTGAATCATTAATATTTTCTTGCTTCCATACAACGGTAAAAAGCACCAGCAGCTGAAATGCTCCAGGCATCTGTTATATTATGTCTGCATAAAGAAAACCCGTATAGAGCAAGAAAGCATATTATCTAATGTGAGTTGACTTAGAAGGCCCCTCCTTGGGTGTTATCCGAGCCAAGAATGACATTTGTGACCATATGTTTGCATTCATCCAAACTACTGTTAAATCATTCATATCCTCCTCAATGGTTCCTGTTCATACACTATTTTAAAAAAGGAACTATCTAGAACCTAAAGGGGTTCTTAGGCTGTCCATTTAGGATAACTATTTGAAGAACCCTTCTGGGTTCCATGCAGGACCCTTTCTACAGAGGGTTCAACATGGAACCCAAAAGAGTTCTACGTGGAACCAAAAAGGATTCTCCCTGGAACCAAAAAGGGGACAGCCAAAGAACCCTTTTGGGAGTGTGGAATAGGTAGACTGTATGTGTTCCCACATGGATTGTTGGCTAGTCTACATACATAGAAACAGTTAGACATTGCCAACGTTAATCGACATATTACCGAAGGCATTTTATCAAAGTGCTGCAATGTAATCTGAGGATGCCATATATTGGGATTACAATACAATGAATACATCTAGTCTCAATGATTGAAGTAGAGTGGAGGGGAAGTTTACAAATATGCATTTGAATATACTGTAGGTAATACATTAAAGAGCAAAACACTATGGGTGAAAGACCACATCACGAAGCCTATGTGAAGGTATTTCAACTGGAGAGAAAACAGACCGGGGAGGAGATTAGTGAAGGAACAGAGCAGCAAGAGAATATCCCCTTATTTTAATCCCATATAGGTTTACATGGATTGGAGCAGAAACTGTGACTGTTTTGATGTGTGTTTTTTTCAGCCCGGGGTTTTAGGATGGGGTTGGAGGAAATGGACTTGTACTGTACAGCAGGTAGTACTTTAGGTGTGGACGATGTGTGGGTATACACAACAGTAACAATCTCACAAATTAAAATGGCACATGATATTGGGTTGCAACAACATTGGAGTACCACTCAGGTATGGTCTAGACGTAGAGAGTAGGTCATGAGTTATGACTCTCTTTATGTTATTGTGACAGAGTTCAGTGCAGGTGTGAAAGAAAGCACGACACAATTAAAAGGAGTAATGACTTCAATGTTCAGTCACTTATTTTGGATCAGGTGACCCCAATGCTGATTCCTATTTGCATGTGGATATATTGAGTTGAGTAACCCAGCACTGCCCCCCAAAAAATGTTATGCCCAACCATGTCGGTGGCGCTTTCACATTCTGCCATTGCTTTACGCCAAGCCAAGGCACCGTGTTACACCTTAGTCACTGTCAGCTAATAGAAGCTGAGAGACTCTTCTACCACATTGAGCCACCGAGAGTGAAATCACACCACCCTGAAACAGCATTCACCGTGACATCTGGAAACAAGGCCCTGTCACCGGAGCTGTGGGCTTCGGGGACCTCAATTGAAAGGCAGTGACAGGAAAGCCAATTGTTGCAGATTCCAGGTAGCCAAGGTAGTGTGAGGAATGACCGTGCTGTGCCAGACAGCAGACTGAAGCATAAGTACTCGAACTGTGAGATTGGGATAAACCTTGCCCACAAAACTTCGAAGTGAAGGCACTATGTGGAGCTCTGTGGAGCTCCTTGAAAATTGCTCTTGGGGGTGAGTTTCAAGAAAATTAATAATCAGTCAAAATCTGGAAATCCAGAAGAGAATGTTCTACCTTTTGAAAATGGGTTTGTAAAAAGATCACACAGACTAAGTGAACAGTGTAGACAGAATGACAGTAAAAGCAGTTTTATGCTTTTAGTTTCAATCCAGGATGTGCCAGATGGGGGAATTGAGCAAAGCACACATGCACCAATGTTGAATATGCACTGAAATTAACTTTCTGAAGAAATATTCTCAAATTATTTTCTATGATGTATTACCTAAGAACTTACACCAACCAGGGGTGTCCATTGCTTGTAAGGGGTTCAGACCGTTTCCCCTGTTCAAATTTATCTTAACGCTTCTGTACCTGTTTCTGGCAGACACCTGTCTCATCCCTCAAACCTACACTCTTAGAAAAAAAGGTGCTATCTAGAAACAAAAGAGTTATTTGGCTGTCCCCATAGAAGAACCCTTTGGAGAACCCTTTTTGGATCCAGGTAGAACCCTTTTCACAGAGCATTCTACATGGAACCAAAAAGGGTTCTAAATTCTAATACTTGCAAAAGTATTCATCCCCCTTGGCGTTTTTACAATTTTGTTGCATTTTACAACCTGTAATTTAAATGGATTTTTATTTGGATTTCAGGTAATGGACATACTCAAAATAGTTCACAATGGTGAAGTGAAATGTAAAATATAACTTGTTTCATAAGATTCTAAAAAATAAAAAACAGAAAAGTGGTGTTTGCGTATGTATTCACCCCCTTTGCTATAAAGCCCCTAAATAAGATCTGGTGCAACCAATTACCTTTAGAAGTCACATAATTAGTTAAATAAAGTCCACCTGTGTGCAATCTAAGTGTCACATGATCTGTCACATGATCTCAGTAAATATACACCTGTTCTGAAAGGCCCCAGAGTCTGCAACACAACTAACCAAGGGGCACCACCAAGCAAGAGGCACCATGAAGACCAAGGAGCTCTCCAAACAGGTCAGGGACAACGTTGTGGAGAAGTACAGATCAGGGTTGGGTTACAAAAAAAATATCTGAAACTTTGAACATCTCACAGAGCACCATTAAATCAATTATTAAACATTTGAAAGAATATGGCACCACAACAAACCTGCCAAGAGAGGGCCGCCCACCAGAACTCACGGACCAGGCAAGGATGGCATTAATCAGAGAGGCAACAAAGTGACCAAGATAACACCTGAAGGAGCTGCGAAGCTCCACAGCGGAGATTGGAGTATCTGTCCATAGGACCACTTTAAGCTGTACACTCCACAGAGCTGGGCTTTATGGAAGAGTGGCCACAAAAAAGTCAGACATGTTTGGTGTTCGCCAAAAGGCATGTGGGAGACTCCCCAAACATATGGAATAATGTACTCTGGTCAGATGAAACTAAAATGTAGCTTTTTGGCCATCAAGGAAAATGCTACTAAGTCTGGCGCAAACCCAACTCCTCTCATCACCCCGAGAACATTATCCCCACAGTGAAGCATGATGGTGGCAGCATCATGCTGTGGGGATGTTTTTCATTGGCAGGGACTGGGAAACTGGTCAGAATTGAAGAAATGATGGATGGCGCTAAATACAGGGAAATTCTTGAGGGAAACCTGTTTTTGTCTTCCAGAGGTTTGAGACTGGGACAGAGGTTCACCTTCCAGCAGGACAATGACCCTAAGCATACTGCTAAGGCAACACTCGAGTGGTTTAAGGGGAAACATTTAAATATCTTGGAATGGCCAAGTCAAAGCCCAGACCTCAATCCAATTGAGAATCTGTGGTATGACTTAAAGATTGCTGTACACCAGCAGAACCTATCCTACTTGCTGGAGCAGTTTTGCCTTAAAGAGTGGGAAAAAATCACAGTGGCTAGATGTGCCAAGCTTTTAGAGACAACCCACTATACCTCAAAACAAAAAGGGTTATCCTATGGGAACAGCCAAACTCTTTTTACTTAGAGTGTAAGCCACAAAGCTCCGACGATGGATCACCTATGAGTTCCTAAAAAAGATGACGACTTGGTTGTAAATAATTCCCGTGACTGTATAGCTCTGCACTGCCTGCCTGCCAGCTGCCGCTGCGTCTTTCTTTCTCTTTTTTTCACTCCATCTCTCTTCCTCCTCCATCCTCTCCTTCTTTCCCCAAACAAAGCACTACTCAGCATCCTTGGCAGCGATCACAGGATGTGGAGGAATGAGACTACAGTCTGTCTCCACTGCTCAGGTACCTGGTGTGTGGGGCGAGGTGTAATTCATTATTGAATCTGCCTGATAGGCTGTCTGGGATAGAGTGACAGTGTCACACACAGAAAAGAGACAAAGCCAGTAAGGAGGAAGTAAAGGTGACGGCATCACAGTACAGCCCTGACGGCTTCCACTCCAAACCCTGCCCCCAACCCCCACACCCTCTTCTGACTCCCAAACTCCTCCAAAGAAAAGTAATGACTCAGCTATTTCTCGCAACACAATACATGAGTGTGGGAGACTAAGGTGAATGGCAATGTCAAACAGCTCAGAGAAATCCTTTGAGCGAAGCCGCTACACACCACACACATACAGTAACACAGTCTGAGCCTATGCTAATTATTCCGCACTGAATGACAACGACATGGCAACAGGATTGCAACAGAAGCTGGCCGCCGGAAGAGAGAAGAAAGGATGAGGGAGGGATGGGATGGAGAGGACTTATGATTGAGGTGAAGCAGAGGCTGTTATGCAGTTCTGCATTCATACCTGCTGTTGTCCCAGCCCTGTATTTATGAGATACCAGCCAGTGTAAGAAGAGGATCAAAGAACTGAATCAAAGGCGTTGGCAGAACAGGGGGCCGAGATCTGAGAACACCAGCATCTCTCTTTCCCTCCACTTCAAGTCATCCGTTTTAGCTTGCTCTCGTCTCTGACCTAATTTCATTAAAACACATCCAGAATACTGATATTTAAGTCCACAGAATCAACTTCCTGTATATGCGTTCTATACTGATTAATTGGGCTATCACGTATTCAAATTCTTTTCTGTTGTCGAAGAATGTCAGAGGGGCATTTTTTGGGGCGGGAGGGGGGGGGCAATATGTATCACATCTGCATTGGTCCAACAAAGAGTAACAATGTTTCAGTTATCTACGTTGAGAATCGGGGAAGGAGAGGAGGACCCTTCTGTGTCCTGGTTGCATAGCAATGACTGTGCTGTCTTCTTCAGGACGCAGATGGTTTGTGGGAGAGAGGGTGAAGAAAAGAGGAATACATGTATAATCAGACAGTTATTGTCAGGCAAGGAAAGGCAACCAGCAACCTCCAAATGCACCTACTTTGTTGGCCTGAAGAAGTGAAGAAGTGGTAGGAATCAGACGCTTTCATACTCGTGTGAGTTTCGTCACTCCCTGCCAAGCCTCTAAAATCTCACCATCATTCGTTTATTCACGACACGAGAGAAAGAGAAAACACAAACATTCCCTGAAATAGAATGTGTCATAAATCTGACATAGCCTGGTGAGGGAAGGAGGCAGGGGAGGGGGAAGAGGGATGCAAGAGGAGGACTGCGGTGGTAAACTTGGGAAATGAATGGTGTGCACGGCTGACAGTAGATTGGGGAACAAAAGAGGGGATAGAACATTGATGCGGGGCTCTACTGACAAGTCCGAGGCTACAGCAGAAGGCACCATGGGAATATGGTTGACAGGATACAGAGGGAAATCATTAAAGATGATAGAGGAATAGCGGGAGGGCACAGTCACTGCAGTGTCAGAGAGAGAGGGATGTGGCTGAAGCAGCCATAGGCATAGAATGAAATGGAATACGTGAGTGGCAGACAGGCCTAGGAACCACAACTGATCAAAATGACTGTGATTGCAGAGTCTAGATGTGTGTGTGTGTGTGCCAGCCCACTTCCAACCAGATTTTTTCTGTCGGATATGGGATTCAAACTGGCAACCCTCCGGTTGCTGGCTCGCCTCTCTATCCGCTAGGCTACCTCCACATTTTGTGTGTGTGTGTGTGTGTGTTTCAACTTCTGTCATAGAGCTCCTTAAATAAATTGGATCCCTCGAGATCAGATGCTTGATAGCTTTTCCACCATGGATGTTTGCACATAATACGGTGAGACTGATTCCCCATGAGTTGTTCTCCACAATGTCTCCATGGCTACATGTTCTGTACAATAAACAGAACTGAAATGTTTAAAGACAAATTGTATAAATTACAACATTAAACTATACTGAACAAAAAATATAAAATGCAACATGCAAGAATTTCAAAGATTTTACTGAGTTACAGTTCATATGAGGAAATCAGTCAAATTAAATAAATTCATTAGGCACTAAGCTATTGATTTTACACAACTGGGAATACAGATATGCATCTATTGGTCACGTATACCTTAAAAAAAGGTTGAGGTGTGGATCAGAAAACCAGTCAGTATCTGGTGTGACCACCATTTGCCTCATGCATCGTGACTCATGTCCTTTGCATTGAGTTGATCAGGCTGTTGATTGTGGCCTGTGGAATGTTGTCCCACTCCTCGTCAATGGTTGTGCGAAATTGGTGGATATTGGCAAAAACTGGAACACACTGACTTACATGTTGATCCAGAGCATCCCAAACATGCTCAATGGGTGACATGTCTGGTGAGTATGCAGGCTAAGGAAGAACTGGGACATTTTCAGCTTCCAGGAATTGTGTACAGACCCTTGCGACCTGGGGTCGTGCATTATAATGCAGAAACATGAGGTGATGGCGGTGGATGAATGGCACGACAATGGGCTTCAGGATCTCGTCCCGGTCTCTTTGCATCCAAATTGCTATTGATGAAATAACATTGTGTTTGTTGTCAATAGTTTATGCCTGCCCATAACATATCCCCACCGCCGCCATGGAGCACTCTGTTCACATTTTTGACATCCGCAAACTGCTCGCCCACACAACGCCATACACGTGGTCTGCAGTTCTGAGGCCAGTTAGACGTACTGACAAATTCTCTGAGAAGCCGTTGGAGGCTGCCAATGTTAGAGAAATTAACATCAAAACACGTTGTTAATTGCATGCTCCCTCAAAACTTGAGATATCTGTGGCATTGTGTTGTGTGACAAAACTGCACATTTTAGAGTGGCTTTTTATTGTCCCAAGCGCCAGGTGCACATGTGTAATGCTCATGTTGTTTATTTAGCTTTTTGATATGCCACACCTGTCAGATGGATGGATTATCTTGGCAAAACTGCACATTTTAGAGTGGCCTTTTATTGTCCCCAGCGCCAGGTGCACATGTGTAATGCTCATGTTGTTTATTTAGCTTCTTGATATGCCACACCTGTCAGATGGATGGATTATCTTGGCAAAGGACAAAACAAATGTGTGCACAAAATTTCTTTTATTTTAGCTCATGAAACATGGGACCACCACTTTACATGTTGCGTGTAAATTTTTGTTCAGTGACAAAGGCTACTGCAGCTGAAACATATAGGGTGTTGGAGAAAAGCAGGGGAGAAATACTGTATATCGTGTATGTCACACCCTGATCTGTTTCACCTATATTTGGCATTGTCTCCACACCCCTCCAGGTGTCGCCCAGCTTCCCCATTATCCCGTGTGTATTTATACATGTGTTCTCTGTTTGTCTGTTGCCAGTTTGTCTTGTTTGTGAAGTCCATCAGCGTTGTTGTTCTCACCTCCTGCTTTTCCCAGTCTCTATTTCTTGCCCTCCTGGTTTTGATCCTTGCCTGTCCTGACTCTGAGCCTGCCTGCACACCAATTCATAGAATTTGACAATTAATTAAATAATCCCATAACCTAATAAAGAACATATTTTCTGTTGTCCATGACAATCCATCCAGATAAATTCATTACAAAAAGCAAAGGATCAAAAAAACATTTCCTCATCTCTCATGTGGTATCCTATAGAGAGCCTCAGACTTTATGTGTAACTATGGGCTTGTGTCAATCTGTACCGCGGATGTTCAGCATTACAGCGTGATTGACATTTAAAGGCGAAGTTCCATTGTCAGCAGAGACTGCATTCACGGTAAACGCTGCCAGAGACTGCATTCACGGTAAACGCTGCCAGAGACTGCATTCAAGGTAAACGCTGCCAGAGACTGCATTCACGGTAAACGCTGCCAGAGACTGCATTCAAGGTAAACGCTGCCGGAGACTGCATTCACGGAAAACGCTGCCGGAGACTGCATTCACGGTAAACACTGCCGGAGACTGCATTCACGGTAAATGCTGCAAAAAATTGTCAGACTCCAGTCAGCCAAGTTATAGACTGTTTTCTCTGCGACCGCATGGCAAGCGGTACCGGAGCGCTAAGTCTAGAACCAAAAGGCTCCTCGAAAGCTTCTATCCCCAAGCCATTAGACTGCTGAACAATTCATAAAAATCGCCACCGGACAATTTACATTGACACCCCCGCCTTTGTTGTACACTGCTGCTACTCGCTGTTTGTTTGTTACCTATGCATAGTCACTTCGCACCCACCTACATGTACAGATTACCTCAACTAGCCTGTACCCCCGCACACTGACTTGGTACTGGTGCCCCCTGTATATAGCCTCGTTATTGTTATTCTTATTGTGTTACTTTTTATTATTACTTTTTATTTAAGCCTACTTGGTCAATATTTTCTTCTTCTTGAACTGCACTGTTGGTTAAGGGCTTGTAAGTAAGCATTTCACGGTAACGTCTACACTTATTGTATTCGGCGCATGTGGCAAATAAAGTTTGAAATAAAGAAATAGCCCCCTTGCAACATATTGGCAATCAGGCCAGAATCAACACACTCGGCTGGAAATTATCGATTGCAGTCCAGCTTTATAGCACGTTAGACCCAATAGCATCTGGTCACAGCAAAACACAGTCACAAGTTATACCGGCTTAGAAATAAACCGAGCAGCAAAGACACTTCAGCTGCTGTGGAACCTTGGGGTTCTTTTTCCAATCCATTAGTCTTTCATGGAACCATATACTGTATTTGATTTCAAATTTTCTAAAAACATGGCCCTGGTCTTTCACTTTCATACAAAGTCCACGCCATTCTGCATCCATGGTAGCGTGGTGTTAGGGGCCACTCTGTGAATGTCCCTTTTAAGATTCTGTCAAAGCAAAAAGCCATTTGAGAATACCTGGCAGTTCACCCATATTCACAACAATGCTCCGGGGCAACAGATTGTATATTTCGGTCTGAAGTGATCCGGCCTAAGATAGAAAATGGGCAGCCGCTTTGTAACATGTTTGTACTCTTGAATTGCATATGAAAGCTTTTGTTAGTAAATTGTCATGGAATGTTAATGGAATCAGCTATCAAGTAAAACATGATTACATTTATACACAAACAGGACTGATGGACACATATCCCACCAGCTAGAGATAAATGTGTCTAAATGATATATGTGACATTTCCCCATGAAGAGCCGGTTTTAAAAGAGCGATGCATTTTTTTTGTCACAATACACAGAGGCCAAACACAATGAAATCGCTCATTCATTGTCTTTCGCACTAATTAAACAATCCATCATGTGCTGTCTGATAAGACCGATCAGTTGGGGACACAAGTAGAAGTTAGTTCAAATGAAGTCTACAGCTTCTCGAATTCAACGTCCATCATAAAAGTAAAAGTGTCCGCGGACAGTGATATGTGTTCAAGCGATTCGTGGGTGTATCATGGTCTGTGGAGTATTTTGTGAAATGACACACAGGGACACAACCTGATTCTGCCACTGTGCTAGGTGTCATTCTTTGTCGCGTCAACCTCCTTACTCACTGTCAGTTTGTGACAGGGTTGTTGTGGGAGTTTGTTTGTGGAACATGAGTGACATGTAATACTGATGTTCTCCCGAGAGACACTGCTTCTGTTTGAACTTCCAAGTGCATTTGGCTGTCTCGAGGTTGATCAAAGTCACTCCCTTTGGGTGAATGACACAAGAGGTAACATTGGGGGAGTTGGGGCGTTACAAACCATTATCTGGCATATTTAAGACAGCCCGGAGCAATGTCTAACATAATTTATGTATATATACAGTTGAAGTCGGAAGTTTACATACACTTAGGTTGGAGTCATTAAAACTATATTTTAAACCTTTCCACACATTTCTTGTTAACAAACTATAGTTTTGGAAAGTCAGTTAGGACATCTACCTTGTGCATGACACAAGTAACTTTTCCAACAATTGTTTACAGACAGATTATTTCACTTATAATTCACTGTATCACAATCCAGTGGGTCAGAAGTTTACATACACTAAGTTGACTGTGCCTTTAAACAGAAAATTATGTCATGGCTTTTGAAGCGTCTGATAGGCTAATTGACATCATTTGAGTCAATTGGAGATGTACCTGTGGATGTATTTCAAGGCCTACCTTCAAACTCAGTGCCTCTTTGCTTGACATCATGGGAAAATCAAAAGAATTCAGCCAAGACCTCAGAAAATAATTTGTATACCTCCACTCGTCTGGTTCATCCTTGGAAGCAATTTCCAAACGCCTGAAGGTACCACGTTCATCTGTAAAAACAATAGTACGCAAGTATAAACACCATGGGACCACGCAGCCGTCATACCGCTCTGTAAGGAGACGCATTCTGTATCCTAGAGATGAACGTACTTTGGTGCAAAAAGTGCAAATCAATCCCAAGACAACTTTCAAAGGACCTTGTGAAGATGCTGAAGGAAACAGGTACAAAACAATCTATATCCACAGTAAAACGAGTCATATATTGACATAACCTCAAAGGCTGCTCAGCAAGGAAGAAGCCACTGCTCCAAAACCGCCATAAAAAAGCAAGACTACGGTTTGCAACTGCACATGGGGACAAAGATTGTACTTTTTGGAGAAATGTCCTCTGGTCTGATGAATCAAAAATAGAACTGTTTGGCCATAATGACCATTCTTATGTTTGGAGGAAAAAGGGGGAGGCTTGCAAGCCGAAGAACACCATCCCAACCGTGAAGCACGAGGCTGGCGGCATCATGTTGTGGGGGTGCTTTTCTGCAGGAGGGACTGGTGTACATCACAAAATAGATGGCATCATGAGGAAGGAAATTATGTGGATATATTGAACAACATGTCAAGACATGAGTCAGTAAGTTAAAACTTGGTCGCAAATGGGTCTTCCAAATTGACAATGACCACAAGCATACTTCCAAAGTTGTGGCAAAATGTCTTAAGGACAACAAAGTCAAGTTATTGGAGTGGCCATCACAAAACCCTGACTTCAATCCCATAGAAAATGTGTCAAAACATAATTTTCTGGAATTTTCCAAGCTGTTTAAAGGCACAGTCAATTTAGTGTATGTAAACTTCTGACCCCCTGGAATTGTGATACAGTGAAATAATCTGTCTCTAAACAACTGTTGAAAAAATTACTTGTGTCATGCACAAAGTAGATGTCCTAACCGACTTGCCAAAACTATGGTTTGTTAACAAGAAATTTGTGGAGTGGTTGAAAAACGAGTTTCAATTACTCCAACCTAAGTGTATGTAAACTTTCGACTTCAACTGCATATATAAAAATGTATCCTTACATAGCCAAACTTCACATGGAAAAATGGTTCAAAAATGTATTTGAATGTCATTCATTGCTCAGTTGATGGATAAACCCATGTGTATTCCTATCACTTGAAACAAATTCATATTCACATGCTTAACTAAACGTCTCAAAACTCTTGGGACCCTGCTATCACTATGCAATGTGTTCATACGTTTATACCACACTGATTATTTTCCCTCTTTCTCGTTCCTGTTCTTAATTCACGCTTTAAAGATCTAATTTAAAAAGGCACCATTAATTAAGAAAATCATATTTATTTTCTCCTCTCACCCTTAGAGGAGGGAAATCAATTAGAAATAACAATAAGCTGGTTCCCACTTTCTGGTAGAGGTTGTATGGTCCCCTGCATATTTGATTTCCCCGTAGATTCGACACGCTCCATTGAGTTACACGCTATGCAGTGCCATATGCACACCTTTGACCGCATTAACCTAGCCGAGCATTCACTACCCACTGGAGGACTGAGATTATACCACCTCCTCAGTTTAAAACCCCCAACTCAGCACTTCTGGGAGAATTCCCGGACATGAACATGAACATGAACACCCCATATAACCAGTGAACCCCTCTCAATCTGGGGAAGGGCGGGTATCACAAAGGGTTGAAGGTCACTTGTTAATTATTTGTTATCCTGTATAACTTAACCGCACATATCCCAGGTGTGCCAAGACACATGGTTGTCACACACTCCCCTCCCTCCTGTTATTTGCATTGTGATTGGGCAGATTCTATGAATGCGTATCGACAATGTATCATGGTTACTATACATTCCATGGAAGCTCAGATTCGATATGACTATTAGATTTCATAGTGTAAAAGAAGCCAATTCTTGGTGGATTTTCCACCATATTGCTGCTACGTATGAAAAAGTAGTGCTGGTGAGAGGAAGGACATATGCTATGAAGCCATTATGGTTTTTGGATACAGGCTTAGTCCAAATACTGTTCAAATGCAATTCCTTTATTTCCTTTGTCTGTTTCCCAAGTTCTTCCTAACTGCCAGTACAAGTTAAGGAGAAAATAAGATATCCAACTTTGCTGAAATCTATCCAATCCAAAGCAGTAAGCGATGATGAGACACATCTTTAGGGATTCAGACAGGGCCATAGCCCAGCAGGCATCATCAAGGCGTGTCACAGTGACCGAGCTCCTGGAACTCCTTTGGTCCTCAGGGGTCCATGGGTTAGGAGGAGGGGGCTGCTGGGTAGTGAAGTTTCCGGTTGATGTGTTTGTTGGCCGTGCTTCCCTTCTCCTCCTCCCGCTGCTTTAATCTGCTCCTCCACAGCTGTCACTTCCTCCCTAACAACTGCTACACCTCCCCTATCTTCCCCCTAGCCTCACTGCACCACTCCACAGCCTGCCCACTGGAAAGTGGAAATCCTTTCAGTTAGCATCCTTATTCAAATGTGTATTTGTCATTTTTCGTCTGAATAAAAGGGTACAATTAAAGGGTTAGTTTACCAAAATTACATTGCTTTCCTTACCCTGTAAGTAGTTTATGGACAAGGTATGACAGCAATCAACAACGAACAATTTAACTATACTTAAAGAACCAAGTAGCCAATATAGTTTGTCAGATTTATGTTTGGAGGCATTTGACCTTGGATATTCCTGGATTACATAATTGAATCACATTCATTACTGGTGTCATATTTTGAAATATCCTAAATCATTTTAATGCAGGCACTGTATTACACAGGTAAAATGACTGGCCCCTCGCACTGAGGATTTCAAGTTGAAAGCCGACCACAGTATTGCAGGCATTGTTTCCAGAAAACAGGATCTCACATTATAGTGAATGGGGGAAGGCGATGTCCATGGTCAAAATTAATGGAGAGCAATTGTTTTTAGAATACAGTTATGGTACCAGTAATTGTTTCTATTTCACCAAGTGTATGTCCTGCAGTAGCTCAAACTACGTTTCCAAAAACTCCTCCATGCTGCAAGATGACGACATGCTAAAATAACACTTCCTGATCATCAAATGTGCCACTGAGCATTCTCATACGAAACAATGGGGTGATGTCATTGATGGCTTCATCCATATTTTTTACAGTTTATGGCAGGGGTATTCAACTCTTACCCTATGATGTCTGGAGCCTGCTGATTTTATGTTCTACCTGATAAGTAATTGCACACACTTGGTGTCCCGGATCGAAATCAGTAACTGTTTAGAGGGGAATAATTAACAAATGCATTGGAACTGGCTTTGAGGTCCAGAGTTGAGTTTGAAGGGTCTATGGTATTACACCAATACGTGAATCACTGTGCTATAAACTTATACACATGTGATTGGGATTGTCATTAGAGAGTAACCAGAAATTACTTTGCAAGTTTAAGCACAGCAGTGATTCATATTCCGCAGTAATCATCCTATCATCCTTCCTGCCATCCAGGAACATACAACAGGCGGTGTCAGAGGAAAGCCCATAAAATTGTCAGAGACTCCAGTCACCCAAGTTATAAACTGTTTTCTCTGCTACCGCACTTCAAGCGGTACCGGAACGCCAAGTCGAGGACCAAAAGGCTCCTCAACAGCTTCTGCCCCCAAGCCATTTGACTGCTGAACAATTAATAAAATCGTCACTGGACAATTTACATTGACCCCCCCTCCCTTTTGTACACTGCTGCTACTCGCTGTTTATTATCTTTGCATAGTCACTTCACCCCCACCTACATGTACAAATTACCTCAACTAACCTGTACACCCGCACACTGACTCAGTACCGTTGTCCCCTGTATACAGCCTCGTTATTGTTATTCTTATTGTGTTACTTTTTATTATTACTCTTCTTGAACTGCACTGTTGGGTTAATGGCTTGTAAGTAAGCATTTCACGGTAAAGTCTACACTTGTTGTATTCGGCGCATGTGACAAATAAATGTTATTTGATTTCAGTTGATTTGATTTTACACAATGGCAATTTCCACAGTAACAGAGTGATGCTGAGACTCAGTGAAAATATGAGTCTCAGCATCACTCTGTTCCCATGGAATTGCCCCTATGCTATTAACGATGACCTTCAATGTAAGATAAAACAGACATCATTCAGATTGCAAATTCCATGCAGTAAAATGATCAATTACCATTACCATTTTACCAGAAACAAGATCCATCAACGGCACTTGTTTTGATCTTCAACTCTACTGCTTTTGAGTGGGACATCATCTGAGGCCATTGTTAAGTATCCCTCACACATTACCAGAAGTTCAAACTTTAAATGCTCTCGATTCAAAGGATCACCGTGAAATTATCCAAGCATCTGATTATTATCGCTGGTCTTTTGTTAAAATAGTCTGAGCTGAACAATAAGGAGATGTTCAAGATAATTGTTTTGTTGGTGATTGGCGTTACAGAGAAAATGAGAGGGCTTGTAAAACTGCTGGAAGTTTTGAGACGAGGAGACTGCTTGGAGATACTTCAAATAAACAAGAACACGATTCCACATTAGGGTTTCTTCAAGTTCTTATTCCACATCTGATTTGTTGCTATGTAGCATACACAAGGTTTGGTACAGATTCCCACTTCCAGACAGTGATAATAGGACTGAGTGTATTGTTGATATTGTTTCAACAGAATCAACTAAACTGATAAATCAGTCGTCTAGCACAAACACAATCTTTGCAGTGGGCTCAATAGTTTTGCCACTGTCTTTCATTATATGTGTGAGTGGACACATGATTCAAAATCACTCAGTGAGTCCAGATGATTTAAGCATTGCACGCTCCCATTTACAGTATAATCCCTGGTGTGGTAGACAATTAATTGAATAGTGTCTGGTTGGTTAACTTTCCTCAGTCTAGTTTGAAAGGACAAGGTCCTATGACATAAACAATTGCAATATTCACTCACCAAACAACAGAAAACAGACTGAAACAGGAAGGGACTATATTAACCTTGTCCAATAAGAAACGCTTGTTTTTGTTTTCATTAACGAATACAACCCAGAATGTTAAGATGACTATGGCATAATGCTCTGAATATGGAACTTTATGGCCCTACTATTGATGCCACTCTTAAATATCCTCTATTTTCCATGTCTCCTTTTTCTTTTCATGGCCTTTGACAATGCAACTGTCAGCCGCATCAAGCCCATCCAAGCCTCCTCAGATCAACCAATGGTCATGAAAGGACAGGGTTATAGTGAAAGGAAATGAATCAAGACTATTTAAATGCAGATGCTGTGTCACCTTTGGTCCTCCCTCATCAGCCACTCACAGATGCGCCCCGTCTCACATTCCTAGCATCACTTATCCCCTTCTCACTTTAGGTTAGCTAGATTATAGGTAATCACCCTGTAACCTTTCTGACAGCACCTTGTATTGAAGGGTTAATGTCTGGAGGACATGGAGGACATATCAATGAAGACATCAACGTGAAGAGTTTTGTTGGCTAAATCAGATTTGGCGTAAACTACTTATACATACTGTAATGCTCTATTTTTTATCTTAAAAATCATGATATAAATAGAGTTCAACCTTCAATGTTCTATAAAGCCAAGGTATCAACTCATTAAAAGAGACCCAATTGTATCTGAGGGAGTTAGCTTAGTTACATTTTTTTTAGTTAGAGTTCCAAATCTGGTATTGTTCAGCAGAGGGCAATTGGCTCTATTCATCCTTCTAAAACGATACAGTCTGATCTATCTTTTTTCAGTCTTTATGTTGCCTGGTTTTAATCGTGATATTTTTCATCCTGCAGTAGATTATCTTCAAACGAAACGACAGCAGAGACCTTGGCATATCCAGCCCTGGGAGGCTGTCTTCGGGTCCTCTGAAATGATGCAGAAAGGATTTTGTAGGGTGGAAATGAGAAACTTCTTTCAATGATGTAAAGCTGACACAAATGTCAAGCTCTTCCCGGAATTGCTGATAAATAGCTTGGTGGTTCACAATGAAATCTACAAGGTGGTATAATCATATATATATATATATATAATAAGCAACGTGTTTTAGACTGCTTTGTTTCTTGGGCACTTAAATTAGGGACCAATCATAACATATGATATGAGCATGTAACTCAGACTTTCACATAAATCCTGCATGTCAAGTTCAGGAATCAGCCTAAATGTAGTGCATAATTAATCTATTTTGAAGGTCACCCTTTCTAACAGCAATTCGTTTGGTCTAAACTCTATGTTAGACACGTACTGAAATTAACATTTAGTCATTGTTTAAATACATCTGTAAAATATTAAGGGAATAATCCATCATACATGTGGAGAGATGATATGTAAGTCATGTTGATTGCACATTACACAAAAAAGTACAAATATTCATAATTATTCAGTGTGCAGATAGATGTAAGAGGGAAATATGAAGGGTCCAATATGCCACTTTACATTTATAAAACATTTATCCACCAATTCATTTGTAGAATAACGTTTCCAACACACACCAGATGTAATGTATATGAGACATTATAGAACAGAGTTTCATGAAGTGGTACTTCTTATTTAAATGAGTTGGGAGCTTATCATCAGTCATTGGGGAGTGCAAATCAATCAATCTCTTCTCTCAGAGAGAGAGAGAGAGAGAGAGAGAGAGAGAGAGAGAGAGAGAGAGGGAGAGAGAGAGAGAGAGAGAGAGGGAGAGAGAGGGAGAGAGAGAGAGAGAGGGAGCAAAGCGTACTTGACAGGGAAGAATGGTCATCAGTCAGTGTTGTTTACCACAGCATCCTGCCAAGGATTTTCCTGAGAGAGGCTTGTTTTAGTTCGCCACCGCCTGATATGGAATTCCAATCCATTATCGAGCTGGCGAGTCTGGCGCCGCTTTATCAGTATTGGGTTAGATGAACGTGCATTCATTAACACCTCGGACTGTTTCAATAACAGACTCCAACTCTCGTGCCAGAGCAACACTCTGGATTTACCTCAAATGTGCGGGAGTTATGCCGCCTCTTCATAGCAGTGAAGCTAATTTCGTCTAAAGGTCACATGTAGGACAATGGCACCATTGAACCAAACGGTGAGATGCTGAAGCTGTCTTCGGGAGTATATCACTCAGGCGGACTGTAGAACGGTAGATCTGCCCATCGATAACACCCACTGATGAAAGGTGTTTAATTAGACAAAAAAGGAGACTTAAAATCAATGGTTCCCTTTGCCAAGACTTCCTTCGGGACTGGCCTAAGCCCCAGTTTCTTGTGAAGTGGTATGGAGGTGGAAGAAATGACTGAAATCACAAGTACTGAGCTGGTTGGGCCCTTGAAGAATCAGCAGCTAACAATGAAGAGTGTCTAAGTCCCACAGCTCTTAGCTGACATTCATCAGTCTCTACAGATGATACCGCTCTTAAATAACCTCTATTTTCCTTGTCTCCTTTCCTTTTCATAACCTTTGACAATGCAGCTGTTACACGCATCAAGCCCATCCAAGGCTTCTCATATTAACCAATGGTCATGAAAGGACAGGGTTACAGGGAAAGGAAATGAATCAAGACTACTTAAATGCAGCTGCTGTGTCACCTTTGGTCCTCCCTCATCAGCCGCTCACAGATGTGCCCCGTCTCACATTCCTAGCGTAACTTATCTCATTCTCACGTTCATCACAGACCGAATAATTTCTCATTAATTGCTCGATGATTGAGTGATGATGCTCTACGCGGCTTTATGACAATGTTTCATTGAAGAAGTAGACCAAGAAGTTAATAAGTTAGAACATGTAAAAATGGTATAGCTCTGAAATGAACACGATTTAAAGACCTTACCAATTATAATCACATGTGTGTCATATCACACAAGCATTAAGAAATGTAATACATTAAGTCTTCCGGTATTCATATTTAATTCTTGCACTCAATCTTTCAACAAGGCGTTTTTCGAACAAAATTGAAAGTTTTGAATATAATAGCTACAATAGCAGGGAGATTGCTCAAGATTGACTTCGAAATTGGACGTCTGTCCATGTTCTGAGGACTTCGGGAAATGCCTTCAAACTGGCAACTAGGGGCAACAGTGAGCGCTATTACCATCAGGTAGGCTTGGGTTTTGCTAGGGTGATGTGGACGGGGGTGGCGGATGGGCTTAATCTCATGACTCCCATTAATGCCTGAACGTAATGTTTTAACCCTATTGCAAACCTTAACCCTTAATTTAAAAACACTTTGAAATTTGACGTTTGGAGAAATGGAATGACGCTGAGCAGGAGCAGCAACCAGGTGTGAAAAACACTTCGACATGTGATGTTTGGAGCAGCTTCGAAATTTTGACGTTTGGAGAAACGTGTAGAAATGTCCGAATCTGAAGTCAACTTGGTAAAACCGTGAGATCTTGTTGATAATAGATGTTGACAATATGAGGGTAACAACATACTTCAACAATTAAGTTATTTGCTGGACCTTGATAAATAGCCTACTATCTTTAGTGGATGGCATAAGTCCAAGGTACGGTGTGATACAACAACACTAAGTGGTGGAGAGAAATGAGTAGCAATCATCACGCCATTACCACCCCATTTGTTCATGTTAGCTAATACTTAGAACAAAAAATCAGGAATTATACTTCTACCAAAACAGTAATTGGATGATGTTCCTCATGTTACTGTTTTACCAGTAGACTAAACTCCACTCCATGGTGAAGGAAGATTCTGATGACTCCACCAATGGAGAGCAGGCTTTGTGGAATCTAATTCAGTACCCTAAAAAAAATATCAAATGCCTGCCATGTACTGTACCTATGTTTGTCCTAGGGTAGTTGTGTGGCTTACTTTGTTTGCTGAAATCCATACTTTTTCAATAAACGTTAATCAAATACAACCACCGACTGTCATTGCTGTTGCTCTACAACGGCAACTCGGCGCAAATTTCATGTGCCAATTTAATCTCAATAAGGGAACAGTCTGTTGTTGTATTTTATTAATGTTTATTGAAAACATATGGATTTCAGCAAATAAAAAAAGCACACAACTACAAATGACAAACATAGGTACAAGGTAGGCGTTTCATTTTTTAAAGTATTGACCTTGTGCGAATCGAGTCGGAGCTAGATTCCACAAAGCCTGAAGTAGAGCTTAGTCTGCTACTGCCTCACATGAATGTTCATAAATTGCCAATGGAAAGTTAATAGAAAACAGGTAGCATACATTCATGTACTCAATAAGTTTGATAATTCCAATGTGTGCTTACCTCCAAACAATTGCTAAACACTCTTTAAATTGTCTATGTGTAATCCTCTGGGATTGGAGCAAATTGTGAATTTGGGTACCAGCCTAGTCTCATAGACTACACATAATATGGTAAATCTAAATCCAGAACACTCAAATTAGTATGATATGTTACATTAGGTCATTTTACATAAGACATTTAAATGGTTACTTAAGGCAAAAATGAAAGTAGTGTGGTTGGTCGGTGTGGATGGATGGATAGGTGTATAATGTGAACTTCTAGGAACCCAAAGGTTGAAAGCTCGAATCTCTTCACGGACAACTTTAGCTACTTTTCAACTACTTAGATTACACATTTTTAGCTACTTTGAAACTACTTAACCCTAAACTTAACCCTTTTAGCTAATCCTTCCCCTAACCTTAACCTTAAGCCTTTAATCTAACTCCTAAACTTAACCCTAACCATGACCCCTAACCTAGCTATTGTTAGCCAGCTAGCTATGTTAGCCACCGAGCTAGATTCGTAACAGATTATACGTTTAGCAAATTTGTAACATATTGTACGTTTTGCAAAGTCGTAGCATATAATACAAATTGTAATTTGTAACATATCATACATAATGGGTGATGGACATCCACAAATTAATACATACCATACAAAATGTAACATATACTAAATGTGTACCATACTAGTGTCTCGGATTTCCGTACAGACTAATACAAAATGCTCTGAGACCAGTTTGCAGCTACACAAGTAAATGATCATATATTACAACAATCCATATGCAGTCATACTGTTTTCTATAATAGCCTGAGCATTTACGACACAACAGGGTCATATGCAGTCAAATCTAGTAACCCGTTTTATGGGATTCAACAACATTATTTCCATAAAGAGAGATAACTAAGAGACATGTTATATTTGTTACTGTTCCAGAGCAGCCCAATCTGTTACACTGTTACATCAGCTACAACGCAATCAAAACCAATTTGAGCATGCTTGCAGTGCAAAACCATGCGTATATATAAACCCATCTGAGTTTTTATGCAGTGTAAAAAACAATGCATTTTCACTGCAAACCTGGTTACCAGGATGGATTAAATAGGGCCTTGCCTTACATAAGCAAGGCATATACTATATAATCACAAAAAAAGAACCAAATGGTACCAAAATATCTTGAATTTCACTGTGCCACATATTCTGGCTGCGGTCTCTAGGAATGGATTAGGGTGAGAGGTTTGCATAGCACTCGTGCTGACAGACAGTCTCAGACATACTTCCCCTTTAACACTTGGTAGCAAGTATGAAATGTGATTGCCAGCCGTCATCCTAAATCTGAGAGAAGACATTTTAGAGAGAGAGAGAGTCATTGTTGCTTCAAGTCATTGTATATTTCTCTGCCAAAGATCCTGGAAGAACTTGTGCTCAGGCCATATTCAGAGTAGAGAAGCCTCTACTTGTACAACGGTAATACTTGTCATTAATACATTTTACTGTATATGATGAATAAAACCCCAGTACTATTACCTAAAGCAGTAATCATCAGTTGAAACAATAACAAAGTGCACGCCACGCCACTGTTTAGGTAAAAACCTGAGGGATTGGGCTGGAGAAGTCTAACCACTCTCAAATTCATAGACAGAGCTAAGGACTTACCATCCATGATATCAAAATAATAGTTTTAACCATGCTTTGTTGGTATATGGTGGTTGTTTACATTTACTGTGTTCTCAAGCATTGGAGTAAAATAAGCTTATATTTTGGGTTCTGATGCAGTATGAAAGTTGAATTAAGCTCACGAGGCATGTATAAGTTATATTATTCATGAATGAGTACAAATCATTATTATTATGTATTTATTGATGTCGCAACTGCAGATTGCCCCTTTAAATGTTTCTATTTGACTCTACACTGCAATAACTGCTAAGTAATAACTTAAGCTACAGTATATAAAGCCACATTTAATATTACATGGAATCGTTTGAAAATGCATACAGGTACATGCTATGCTGATAATAACATTTATGAATCTATCATACTTAACATTGGGTAATCAATTGTTTACAAATATTTAGAGTAGTCCCATCAAAGACACGTCATAACTTATTGGCATTATCATTTCTTATTCATCCAACTAATCATTTTGAGCCCTTTCTGCAACATTAAAACATCTCCCAGCATCGGGACTGAGCTACTATATCATTGCAATCACGTTGGAGATCTCAATTTCATGAGATAGATTTTTTTTTTCTTCTAAAACTTAACACCACTGTCTCCCTAGACACCTCACACATTTATAATATGTTCCTATTGGCACCCTTACAACAAAAAGGGTTCCCCTACAAGGACAAACCAAAGAACCCTCTACCTAGCACCTTTTTTTCGAAGAGTGTATACCTACAAGCTATGAAGCTGTTTTTTACATTGATGTTGCAAAAATGACTTTTTGCACCTCCGATGGACGCAGAAGGCACACAATGCCAAGCAATTTTGCAAGGAATCAGATTTTTTTGTTATCCTGTCTTTTGAAATTGTATGGGTGCAACATATTATGGATTCCCTGTTGACCACACCATCTATCAATGTAAAGTGTTACAGTACATCTAATATAGTGTTCATTCTGATAACCTCTTAGCGCTAGGGGTCAGATTTTTAATTTTCTTAAAATAACGTTCCCAAGTTAAACAGACATTTTCTCAGGCCCAGATTGTAGAATATGCATATAATTTACAGATTAGGATAGAAAACACTCAAGTTTCCAAAACTGTCAAAATATTGTCTGTGAGTAAAACAAAACTGATTCTGCAGGCGAAAACCTGAAAAATCTAACCCGGAATTGATATATATTTTTTAAATCTGTGTTTCCTTGACCGTCTTTCTTCCATTTAAAGGGGTATCAACCAGATTCATTTTCCAATGGCTTCCTCAGGCTGTGACCAGGCTTTAGACATAGTTTCAGGCTTTTATTTTGAAAAATGAGCGAGATTTTTCAAAAGTAGTTAGGTGTCCTCTAAATAGTTCCTGCGCGCGAGAGAGGAGCTCCCCATTTTCCTTTTCTCTCTTAAAGAATAGGTTATGGTCCGGTTGAAATATTATCGATTATGTTTGTTAAAAACAACCTGAGGATTGATTATAAAAAACATTTGACAGGTTTCCACGACCATTACGGATACTTTTTGGAATTTGTCGAACGGAACAAAGCTTTTGTTTTCTGAACATAACGAGCAACCCAAATGGCATTTTTTGTGATAAAAGTAATATTTATCGAACAAAAATAACATTTATTGTGTAACTGGGAGTCTCGTGAGTGCAAACATCTGAAGATTATCAAAGGTAAGCGATTAATTTTATTGCTTTTCTGACTTTCGTGACCAAGCTAACCAAGCTAATATAAGGCTAACTGTTCTAGCATTGATTACTACACTCACAAAAGCTTGGATTTCTTTCACTGTAAAGCAATTTTTCAAAATCTGACACGATAGGTGGATTAACAACAAGCTAAACTGTGTTTTGGTATATTTCACTTGTGATTGCATGATTATAAATATTTTTAATCTGATATGTTTCGGAATTTTCTTCTTCCTTTCAGGACCGGAACGAGGCTGTAGTTTTCTCAACCTAACGCGCAACCCAAATGGCGTTTATTTGTTATAAAAGTAATATTTATCGAACAAAAATAACATTTATTGTGTAACTGGGAGTCTCGTGAGTGCAAACATCCGAAGATTATCAAAGTTTAGCGATTAATTTGATTGCTTTTCTGACTTTTGTGACCATGCTAATTTGGGGCTAGCTGTTGTAGCATTGATTGCTACACTCACAAAAGCTTGGATTTCTTTTGCTGTAAAGTAAATTTTCTAAATCTGACACGATAGGTGGATTAACAACAAGCTAAGCTGTGTTTTGGTATATTTCACTTGTGATTGCATGATTATAAAAAATGTTGTAATATTTTTGCATCATGCAATTCTAGCCATTGTTTAGGAAAGTGATCCCGCTAAAGGGATCCGTAGCGCAGAGAAGTTGACTACAAGAAATTAGGACCAAATTATAGCCTGAGAAATTCTCAGCTCTTTGCATTGCTAGGTAGAACCCTTTGCAGAGGGTTCTACATATAACCCTCTATGTAGGGTTCTTCATAGAACCCCTGTAAATGATTCAATCTAGAACCCTCTATGAAGTATTCTTCCTAGAACCCTCAATAAACGATTCTACCAACAACCCATTTATCATCAAAAGGTTCTTGCTCGGACACACTAATCGAATCACATATTATTTATCACATGCGCCGAATACAACAGGTTAAATGCTTACTTACGAGCCCTTTCCCACCAATGCAGAATTAAAAAGTCTGAAAATGTGCACAAAAAAAGAAATAGTAAGACAATAAAATAACAATAATGAGGCAAAATACAAGGAGTTGGTACTGAGTCAATGTGCTGGGGTATGTGGTGGTTGAGGTGATTGAGGTAACCATATGAAGGGTTCTACCGAGAATACTTTTATCTTTTAAGGGTTCTTCCTTAAACCCTCTATGTATGGTCACACCAGCTTTATTAGCCTTTAAAATTAAATTCTTTATAACAATACATAACATACATCATAATGTGTATGTTTTGGGGCCTAGTTATACCCTAACACTATCAAGACACAAGGTGAGACCCAGATTCAGACACAGGAGCCAGATGTTTGGAGTCTTACAATGTTTATTAATCCAAAGGGGTAGGCAAGAGAATGGTCGTGGACAGGCAAAAAGGTGTAAACCAGATCAGAGTCCAGGAGGTACAGAATGGCAAACATGCTCGGGGTCAAGGCAGGCAGAATGGTCAGGCAGGCGGGTACAGAGTCCAGAAACAGGCAAGGGTCAAAATCAGGAGGACTAGAAAAAGGAGAATAGCAAAAAGGAGTACGGTAAAAACATGCTGGTTGACTCAACATACAAGACGAACTGGCATAGAGAGACAGGAAACATATACTCGGGAAAATAAGCGACACCTGGAGGGGGTGGAGGCAATCACAGGAAAAGGTGAAACAGATGAGGGTGTGACAAACACAGTGGTGTTAGCAAACTCCTGGTTTACAGGCCACATCAGGCCTGCAAGGCAAATTATGCTGGCTTGGAAAGTGATGTGTAAATCCTATTGGAATCCAGCCAGAGTGAGGATATTCAACAATAAGAACCTCTAATCACCGTAACCTGCATTCAGAATGACTGCCACAGTAGGGAAGATTGAGAAACGAAGTAGCTAAATCATCTAAACTGGAACAACAATCTCAGTAATGAGTGAAATAATTCCAACTCCTAACAGATTGTATTAGATTTTGAAAAATGTACAGTTTGTTATTTATCTGGAACAACTATCTCAGTAATGTGTGCAATAAATCCAACTACTAACAGATTGGGTAAGTTGAGAAAAAATGTATGTTATTTATCTTTGTGAAGCATAGCATTAATCAACTAATCAATGTAAATGCAAAAACACAGATATTAAAACAATCAATTCTAAATATAAACATGCAATAAAGCATGTTGGGAAATATGGTAAAGATGGGCATGGTTTTGAGAGTTTTACTCTAAAGAGATTAAAGAGTACAATCACACTCAACTCTGGTCATTACATCAACACTGATGTTGCTTTACACCACTGAGTGTTAATTTAACTCCTGAACTAGAAATATTACACTGAAAAATCAAGACTAGGTAAAACTGGCCAATACACTGCTTGTTTACTCTTTCCCCACAGCTATTCTTCTACTCTCCGCTCAATAAAAATCACAGAAAATACTCATTTGAAAGACAGAAATCATGGCAAAGATGTCAGCACTATGTCAGCACTGTATATATTTGAAGTCGTAAGTTTACATACACTTAGGTTGGAGTCATTAAAACTCATTTTTCAACCACTCCACAAATTTCTTGTTAACAAATTGTAGTTTTGGCAAGTCGGTTAGAACATCTACTTTGTGCATGACACAAGTCATTTTTCCAACAATTGTTTACAGGCAGATTATTTCACTTATAATTCACTGTATCACAATTTCAGTGGGTCAGAAGTTTACATACACTAAGTTGACTGTGCCTTTAAACAGCTTGGAAAATTCCAGAAAATAATGTCATGGCTGTAGAAGCTTCTGATAGGCAAATTGACATAATTTGAGGCAATTGGAGATGTACCTGTGGATGTATTTCAAGGCCTACCTTCAAACTCAATGTCTCTTTGTTTGACATCATGGGAAAATCAAAAGAAATCAGCCAAGACCTCAGAAAATAAATGTAGGCCTCCACAAGTGTAGTTCATCCTTGGGAGCAATTTCCAAACGCCTGAAGGTACCACGTTCATCTGTACAAACAATAGTACAAGTATAAACACCATGGGACCACGCAGCCGTTATATCGCTCAGGAAGGAGACGGGTTCTGTCTCCTAGAGATGAAGGTACTTTGGTGCGAAAAGTCAATTCAACCTTTTGAAGATGCTAAAGGAAAAGGGTACAAAAGTATCTATATCCATAGTAAAACGAGACCTATATCGACTTAACCTGAAAGGATGCTGAGCAAGGAAGAAGCCTCTGCTCCAAAACCGCCATAAACAAGCCAGTCTACGGTGTGCAACTGCACATGGGGACAAAGATCTTACTTTTTGGAGAAATGTCCTCTGGTCTGATGAAACAAGAAAAAAACTGTTTGGCCATAATGACCATCATTATGTTTGGAGGAAAAAGGGGGAAGCTTGCAAGCCGAAGAACACCATTCCAACCGTAAAGCACGGGGGTGGCAGCATCATGTTGTGGGGGTGCTTTGCTGCAAGAGAGACTGGTGCACTACAGAAAATAGATGGCATCATGAGAAAGGAAAATTATGTGGATATATTGAAGCAACATCTCAAGACATCAGTCAGGAAGTTAACGCTTGGTCAAAAATCGATCTTCCACATGGACAATGACCCCAAGCATACTTCCACAATTATGGCAAAATGACTTAAGGACAACAAAGTCAAGGTATTGGAATGGCCATCACAAAGCCCTGACCTCAATCCTAAGACCACAGTCCAGAACTGAAAAAGCATGTGCGAGTAAGGAGGCCTACAATCCTGACTCAGTTACACCAGCTCTGTCAGGAGAAATGGGACAAAATTCACCCACCTTATTGTGGGAAGCTTGTGGAAGGCTACCCAAAACGTTTGACCCAAGTTAAACATTTAAAGGCAACGCTACCAAATACTAACTGAGTGTATGTAAACTTCTGACCCATTGTGAATGTAATGAAATAAATAAAAGCTGAAATAAATAATTCTCTAATATTATTCTGACATTTCAAATTTTTTAAATAAAGCCGTGATCCTAACTTTACCTAAGACAGGGAATTTTTACTAGGATTAATTCTCAAGAATTGTGAAACTGAGTTTAAATGTATTTGGCTAAGATGTATGTAAACTTCCGACTTCAACTCTATGTACAATTAGGGGAATCGTTACACAACTCACATGCACACACAATCCAATATAGGTCCAATACTGGATATATTTATTTTTTCATTTTTAGCCTAAAATGACATATCCAAATCTAACTGCCTGTAGCTCAGGACCTGAAGCAATGATTTGCATTTTCTTGAAACTATTTGAAACACCTTGCAGTTTGTGGAAATGTAAACTGAATGTAGGAGAATATAACACATTAGATCTGGTAAAAGATAATACAAAGAACAAAACTTTTTGGGGTATTTTTTCTGTACCATCATCTTTTAAATGCAAGAGAAAGGCCATTATGTATTATTCCAGCCCATGAGCAAGTTTGATTTTGGCCATTAGATGGCAGCAGTTTATGTGCAATGTTTCAGACTGATCCAAAGAACCATTGTATCTATGTTCAATATTTGTATCAAGACTGCCAAATGTGCCTAGTTGGTTTATTAATAACTTTTCAAGTTCATAACTGTGCACTTTCCTGAAACAATAGCATGGTATTATTTCACTGTAATTGCTACTGTAAATTGGACAGTGCAGTTAGATAAAAAATAATTTAAGCTTTCTGCCAATATCAGATATGTCTATTTCCTGAGCAATGTTCTTGTTACTTACAACCTCATGCTAATCGCATTAGCCTACGTTAGCTCAACCGTCCCGTGGGGGACCCACCGATCCTGTTAAAACATTCTCACACCAATTTTTACTTTTCAGATGACTCTCATTCCTGATGTTAGTTTAAACACTGAGATAATCAGTAACGCTCACGCACTGTTGAAAAGAAAGAAAACAATAGAAAGAAAAAATATTCAGATTCAGAAAGTTTCTATGTAGTACCCTTCTTGCATGCCAAATAATTCTTATTGGCTTTCAAAAAATCATCAAAGAACCCTTTCTTCCAAAAACGGCTGTTAGGATGAAAAAGGTTCTAGGTAGAACTCTGCCTTACAAAGAACCTTCTTCTTCCAAAAAGGGTTCTTCAGATCAAAACGGTTCTTAGTAGAACCCTATCCCTCTGCAAAGAACCCTTTTGGAAACCTTTTCGCTAGGAGTGTAGGTCTAATACTATGCTCTCTCAAACACCATATGTCCATGATGCTCCACCCAATGGGAATAGACACTAGCAAGAAACGAATGATCTCCAACAACCCACCTGGGACATGGACAACAAAGGGTGATGACGATAGCATAGTCCACTTCCTGTCATCTGATCACGTGGAACACTCGCCTGGGGAGGGAAGCAACAACTCAAGAACCCCTTTGCAATTTGCTAGTCAGAGCACTTCATCGGCATGTGGAATAAAACTATTGGATTCCTTAGGACTGGAGGACGTTTGCTGATGCATATACTGGAGCATACAATGGATGGGAAGGAAAGCACAAGGTTAAGCTGACGTAGATGCTGCATCGGGCCTGTTGAGAGATCCTGCACAAGTTCCATTTTTAACAAGCACACCCACACAGTGCCAACTCTGCCCTCTCTATTGTCCAAATGGATGCAAACTGTCACACGAGTCATTCCACGGAGTAGGAGAGTGGCACTGTTTTTTTCTTTCCTTGTTATTGTCCTTTCACAATGAGTTACTCAGACTACAACATTTAGTATGTTTACATCAAATTAATAATTCAAACTGATTAAACAGATTATGGCCGAGTATGGCTTTAGTTAGGTCATAATTGAAGTAAGCATACGCTGATTAAAACACCTGGATTTCTGAGCAATCTTTAGAATTATTAGGACATGTAAACACCTTAATCGGAGTTCCAGTGGTTTATTTGATCTCTGGATGTGCTAGCACCAGCAGCACGAGCCCCCCTCTTTTGTGCAAGTGGCGTGAATTCAGGAAAAAAATAAAAGAATTCACATAAACTTTACACGTCCGAACATGTCCGAGCTTCCCAAAAATGACATGGTTGCTGTGCTAGAACGATTAATTTGATTGGCGATTTAACATCATATATCAAAGTCCCATTAGGTAGCCTGGTTTCAGGATTATTCGGGAAATCAGAGCATGTAACTATTATATGAATCTGAGTACAGTGGCTTGAGAAAGTATTCACCGGCTTGGCATTTTTCCTATTTTGTTGCCTTACAACCTGGAATTAAAATGGATTATATGGGGGTTTGTATCATATGATTTACACAACATGTCTACCACTTTGAAGATGCTAAATATTTTTTTTTGTGAAACAACATGAAATATAACAAAAAAACTGAAAACGTGAACATGCATAACTATTCACCTTTTGCAACAATTATAGCTGCATGTCTCTTGGGGTATGTCTCTATAAACTTGGCAGATCTAGCCACTGGGATTTTTGCCTATTCTTCAAGGCAAAACTGCTCCTTCAAGTTGGATGGGTTCCTGCTTGTGTACAGCAATCTTTAAGTTATACCACAGATTCTCAAATGGATTGAGGTCTGGGCTTTGACTAGGCCATTCCAAGACATTTAAATGTTTTCCCTTAAACCACTCGAGTGTTGCTTTAGCAGTGTGCTTAGGGTCATTGTCCTGCTGGAAGGTGAACCTCCGTCCCAGTCTCAAAACTCTGGAAGACAAACAGGTTTCCCTCAGAATATCCCTGTATATATCGTCATCCATCATTCCTTCAATTCTGACCAGTTTCCCAGTCCCTGCCGATGAAAAACATCCCCACAGCCTGATGCTGCCACCACCATGCTTCGCTTTGAGGATGGTGTTCTCGGGGTGATGGGAGGTGTTGGGTTTGCGCCAGACATAGCGTTTTCCTTAATGGTCAAAAACATACATTTTTGTCTCATCTGACCAGAGTACCTTCTTCCACATGTTTGGGGAGTCTCCCACATGCCTTTTGGCGAACACCAAACACTTTTGCTTATTTTTTCCTTTAAGCAATGGCTTTTTTCTGGCCACTCTTCTGTAAAGCCCATTGGAGTGTACGGAGTGTACGGCTTAAAGTGGTCCTATGGACAGATACTCCAATCTCCGCTGTGGCGCTTTGCAGCTCCTTCAGGGTTATCTTTGGTCTCTTTGTTGCCTCCGATTAATGACCTCCTTGCTTGGTCTGTGAGTTTTGGTGGGAGGCCTTCTCTTGGCAGGTTTGTTGTGGTGCCACATTCTTTAAAAAAATGTATAATGGATTTAATAGTGCTCCGTGGGATGTTCAAAGTTTCGGATATTTATTTATAACCCAACCCTTATCTGTACTTCTCCACAACTTTGTCCCTGACCTGTTTGGAGAGCTCCTTGGTCTTCATGGTGCCACTTTAATTAAACAATGCCACTTTATATAATATTTACATACCCTACATTACTCATCTCACATGTATATACTGTACTCTATACTATCTACTGCATCTATGCCGTTCGGCCATCGCTCATTCATATATTTTTATGTACATATTCTTATTCATTCCTTTACTCTTGTGTGTATAAGGTAGTTGTTGTGAAATTGTTAGGTTAGATTACTTGTTAGATATTACTGCATGGTCGGAACTAGAAGCACAAGCATTTCGCTACACTCGCATTAACATCTGCTAACCATGTGTATGTGACAAATAACATTTGATTTGATTTGCTTGGTGATGCCCCTTGCTTAGTGGTATTGCAGACTCTTGGGCCTTTCAGAACAGGTGTATATTTACTAAGATCATGTGACAGATCATGTGACACTTAGATTGCACACAGGTGGACTTTATTTAACTAATTATGTGACTTTTGAAAGTAATTGGTTGCACTAGATCTTATTTAGGGGCTTCATAGCAAAGGGGGTGAATACAGATGCCTGCACCACTTTTCCGTTTTTTTATTTATTTAAAATTTTCTGAAACAAGTTATTTTATTCCATTTCACTTCACCAATTTGGACTGTTTTCTTTATGTCCATTACATGAAATCCAAATAAAAATCCATTTAAATTACATGTTGTAATGCAACAAAATTGGAAAAACGCCAAGGGGATGAATACTTTTGAATACTACCTCCATTTAACCAATCTCAAACTAGCCTGCATTAATCAAATGTGTTTGTTTAAAAAACATTTAAATACTGTATTCCAGAGTCAATTCCAGAGTCTCATAAAAATGGGAAATTAATTTACTACCTCCCACCATTTCATTATCAGGTCAATCTCCTAGCACCTAGTCTAATTCCTTTATCAGGCCTGTTTCTGAATTATGCTCCTTAATGTGTATGAAAGACACAGAGATTGAGAAATGTGGACAACAGAGAATAAAACATCACATGTGTGGAATTTTACAGTAAATCAGACTCCAATTAAAGACTATCTACACTCAGCAGAGGCACATACCCGCACAAACACACACAGAAAAACACACACAGAAGTGCATAAAAACACACACATCCTTATGACACACACACAGCTCCCTTATGCCAGCTCCTCAGTATGGTCTAAGAATTCTAATCTTGGCAACGACAATAGGCTATTTCTACCCATACATAGCAGCAAAATATGCAATTTCATTTTTAAAGTCTGTCCCTGTGAGGGTAAACAATCTCCATATTATGGTCATGCGTCTTGCATGAAATCACATTGTCACATATTGAGCTTGTGCTAAAATCCAACTTCAATACACAGTTATATGTGTTTGTGCGTGCGTGTGTACATGTGCGTGTGTGTGTGAGAGACTGTGACCGTGTGTGTGTGTGATCCTGCATGGTTTCATGGAAAATAAATGACAGCCTATCCAGTCAGCACACCATACAAAATAAACCGTAATCCGTTGCCACATTGACATCAATTTAGCAGCACCTTCTCGCATATCTACGGCTGTCAACAGCTCTCAAGTCAACTAACAATATCACCCAGTACAGCCGTAACATTCCGAGACAAAATAACTGTGTCTACAGTATGCTGCATCATTGGGTGTACCATTTATGCATTCCTTTCCTCCCACTCAGAGACAATGACGCACAGAGCTAGGGCAAGGGCTACAGTTAAATGACTTGACACACTCAAGGAAGCGATACATCAACCTGTTGTTTTTTGGGCCAGACATCATGAGGCTGGGGAGTCAGTAATGCTATGGTTGCCATTTATCAAACGACAGGGTCGCCGCAGCTTCTGATCAACGTCTGCAGCACTATAACCAAACGGACAAAACGCAAGCCTAATAAGCACAACCGGGCGACCCAGTGGGAGCATGCTTGGAAACAGGGAGACAGGAAAGAGGCACTGACACACACACACACACACACACACATACACCGTCGCTGACATTCTACGCACATACACGACTCTCTCCCCCTCCCTGCCGAACACATAAACACTGTCACTGAGATTCTATGCACATACACAACTCTCACACTCTCTCCAACACACACACAAGGTTATGCGATGACAGACAAAAATAGCATCCATTTTGAAAACTGTTGTTGCAGTTTGTTAGTAATCCAGGGCCCTCGCTGGCTTTCTGCAAAGACTTTCACCGTCTAACAGAATCGATTTTTTTCATACGGCACATTTGATTTGATTTGGTTTTATCCCTGCAGAGAGGAACAATCACTAGGTCATATTTAACAGGAAGTTGTATGCACAGTAGCTCAGCTCAACCTCTCAGTACCACAGGAATGTGGAGTACAAATACATGTTTTTATTACTGTCCTTTTCCAGTATACTCTTATAGCGTATTTCATTACCATATTTTACTACTTTTCATGTGGTCTGGGAAAACTATAGATTGGGGAGACGGGTGAATTAACATCAGACAACATCCCTTAGGAATCTTAACAACAGGTACTTGAGAAATAGGCTGCTTTGTTAGAGTCAAATCACACTGATATTCTCTAAACTGCAATATGTTAAAGGTCAAAATGCCAAATGGAAATTATGATTTACCCTTGCTTTGAATAATAAGTTATAGTTTCTTTCTGGATGCCCATGAAAACCATTGAAAGGTTACAAACCAGGTAAAAAACACATGTTCTCGCATTGTGAGCCTGTTTGCAAAATGAGAAATAGTGTCAGACATATTGATTCAAATAATACAATAAACAAAATATTCATTACAATCGGTGAGAATAACACCACAAAAAAAGTACAGCTGTAATTACAGAGGTGAGGGACAAGGAATCTTAATGTGTTGATGAACATTTGAGCACTTTTACATGCCTGGAGGAATTCCATTAACTATCATGATTAAAGCAATCATCAGACTCATTGGTGCCTGTCAGATCTCATCTCTGCCTTCTCAATTACCCAAATCTCCTTGAACTCAATTGCTCACATCATCATGACGCTGTGGCAGAGCGTCCTCCTCACATATATTCTCGGCCATGCACTGCAGCACAACAGGTTTACAGCAGAGATGTTCCCTCCTTTGGCCCCTCCAAATGAGCTAAGTAAAAGAATCCAGGGAGGCGAATTAAACCATTCTGCCATTCCACATGGAGCCCCACAGAGGACCCCATTGGCTTATTAAAAGCATTATTTGTCAGGTTAGAGGCTCTCACGGCAACCTCCTGCAGTGGGACATGTCTAATTCATGCATCCATTAGCCAGGAGTCGGCTACCCTGCTCAGGGTCATGGCAACATTGGGGCTGGCTTCTGGCTTGATAATAAGAGCATGACCCCCCCCCCCCCCCCCCAACCAGGTTCACTCAACAAATGAGATGGGTAGATTGAAATCACAAAGAATGTCAGTGTAGACACACAATACATAAACACAAACATCGATCACACATCCCTATACTAACGCCATAAATGATTCACACCTGAAATACATTTTTTTCCCAAGCAAGGATTTCTATGGTCACTGCAGTTCTTTACCAAGGTGAAACACAAATACCAGGAAACGAAACTGCAGCACAGCAGTAAACCAGCTAGGTCAGATTCTCAGTATTGGCTAATAACACAAGCACAACAACATGCAGCTTTTGCTGAGGGTGCCGGAAGTAAAATGTTTAGATTTTGTGTCACTTCCCAAATGAGTTACACTGGCACATAATTTACCCCAAAACTGTCAACAGCCTAGGTTACATCGTTTCAGCCCATGACAGGGCCTGGCCTCCATCGTTAGCCTGTGGACACTTGGCTATGATTCACCTCCTGTGACGGCTATGACATATCGACAGATACACTGAGTTTCGGGCCCTTCTGTTCTCTAAAATGCTGCTTTCATTTTGGGCCGCTATAAAAAAGGCTCACATGCACCCCTTCTGAAATAGGGCCCTGGAGTCTTGAAAGGAACACTTTCAAATGTTTTTTTTGGGTGACTGTGATGTAATGTGTTTTTAACCCTATCTGAAGATGATCAGCACAAATGTTGATGTTGGTAATTGGAACCACCGTGATTACGAGGACACCCTCACAGGATCATTGATTGAAGCATATCGATCAAAATCCGATTGAAACACCAACTTCTCTTGATTGGTACATGTTACGTGCAGCTGCCTCTGTGAAGTATCTAACGATAGCCTTTCATTTTCCCCACAAGAACGTATATGAACCTGACATCATATTTATTGATGACATTAACATATTTTGGTCAATATAGTGCAATAAGTGCAAAGCAATTAAAACGAATGAAATTGATGAGGGAAAGAGAATTGCGAATGCTTGTATAAAAATAGGTGTTACATTAAAATATCAGTATTACACAACATAATTATTATTTCAATTATTATTCATGAATTTGATAACATATCAAGAATACATATTAAGAATGAATGCACATATTCATTTTTAATAGTAATCATCCTAATGATAGCTGTTTAAAGGCCCACTTGCCTTCCAACTCCAAAAAGTGCAGAAAGCATACAAAGACAACTTCTTTTCTTCTTTAAATGACGCAGTCTTTCTTTAACATTGGGGGTGTGCCACCTTTTTAAAAAAAGCCACTTTTACAATGCGAGCTACAGTAAATGATATGGAACTACAAACATAAACGTTTACAGAGGATCATGGAATTATGACACAGGTAATATTGATGAAGGATCAAAAGTTTGGAAAATACATGGCAGAGTATTCCAATAAATAAATACTTACAGACTAAAGCAGAGAATTGTCCTGCGCAGTTTGATGGAGGCACTGCCGTACAGTGTTTTTTCGTCAGAAGGTAATTTATAAACATTTTTGTGATTCACAATATATGTATGGTTATATTCCTGAAAATGTAGTTGGGTAAGTTTACCTGTACACTTACATGTATGTGTATTCAATCTTCACCATATAAAAATAGATTCTAAATCACCAGTTAAGTAGGACAACTTGTGTGTTCATCCAGTTAGGTTCAGAGAGAGACTTTCAGTTCCTGCAATCTCATGTAATTAAGAAATAAGAATAATAGAGTTTGGCACACCCCGTTTAATGCTTATTTTGTTGATGTGTCGTGCCAAGGCACCCTCAATATTGAGCCAGTACTTTTAAGGGGGGAAATCCTTCATATAGGGACAAATCTGTTGCTCAAAACTGACTGAAAGTGGTCTGTTTCTCAAGAACTTCGAGGTAGTCCGGCTCGACTTGAAGTTTCGCTTTTAGTTCCAAATATTCATTTCTGTTGGGCTCCACGTAAACAGTACTCGGCGCTGTGCCATAGAGCACTGTTTCTCGTATCCTCTCTGGGTGTAAGAACTGGCGTCTAACATCAAAGTTTGGGTTGTACGTGTACGAGACAGGGCCAGTGTACTTGTATTCTAGACTGTTACCGGAGGGGGATTGGTTGTCCGCCTCTATGATGCCCCTGAAGAAGTGCTCAGCATTGTCTGCAGGGGAGGGGTCCTCGCGAGGCTCAATAGTGCTCACGCTATAAGTGGGACTTCTCATGTTGCTGTTCCTCTCCTCATCCACATCACTCCTATAAGTCACCTTCAATTCATGGAGGTCGCGGTAATCCTCGACTGTGTTGCCTTCCCTGGACCTGTAAATGGGATTTTTGCACATGTGGCCCATAGGGTGAGGGATGTACTCATACACGTGTCCTGCGGGGGCTTTGACTTTGGGGACGGTTCGGTTATTACTGTAAAGGCTGTACTGCAAGTTAAACGAGCTCACGTCAGAGTTGTTGGTGCTGGTACGGTCGCTCTGGGACTTTTTACGCTTTTTTACCACAACAACAAACAGCCCCGCCGCCACAAAGACGGACATGATGAACACGAGCAGCAGGCTGAGGATGAGGACAGAGAGAGGGACGACGCTGCTAGTGGGGTTAGATCTCTGGTAGGTCTCTGTGGTGGTGGCTCTGTCCGGCAGAGGCTCGTCAGAGGGGGGCGCTGTTGAGACGACCACGTCAGAGTAATCTGGACACAGCTGTTCAGACTGAACGGAACGCATATCAATCCCGCTGTGACGTTTGGGGGTCTCACATTTAACCTCATTAACAACGGTGCCTGCACTGAGCTGCTCGAGCCATATCTTCATGCCGACGACGTCACACGAGCAATCCCATGGGTTCTCAATCAGATCTATCTGCAACAGCAATTTTAGCTGATCTAACACACCGCTCACAGGCAGGTTTTGGAAGTGGTTACTGCGGAGATTAAGTCTAGATAGGGACAGCCCAGTAAAGATTCCCGCTGGTAAGGTTTTCAGAAGGTTATTGTTGAGGAAAAGCAGCTGAAGGTTTGGCACAAACCGGAAGGTGCCCCCTACAATCTCACGGATTTTGTTGTATTCTAAGTAGAGATACTGCAAACTCTGCAGGCCAAAAAACATCTCTGCTGTAAGCCTGTCGATTAGATTACCATTTAAATACAGCCTACGCAGGTTGGTTAAATCCCCAAAAGCTCTGTCTTGGATGAGGGATATCCTATTGTTTCCTAGGTGAAGCAAATCCAATCCGGTAGCCTCCAAGAAATCAGATCTGCGTACCACAGGAATGTAATTCCCCGTGAGGTACATTTTTTTGGGATTGTATGGCTTGGGCTTCAGGTCAGATATGTTCTCAATCTTTCTCTCCTGGCAGTTGACGTTTAGTCCAAGATCAGCAATCTGCAGATTACACGTACAGGTGGTGGGACAGTCCAAAGGCACAGGAGATTTGGTCTGATAAGCAATGATGGGGCCATAGTTGTAAGGGTTAGCTGGAATCCGGGAGGTGGGCTTTGACCTGGTTCGGTTTGATTGACGGGTGCCCTTGGTAGGCCTTGACGACGCCTTGAAAGCATTCGACGAGGTGGCTGAGGCCGTCACCGAAGCTGGCGTGGTTTGGAAATATCCATTGGTGCTGAGTGGGGGAGGGGGGCGCATTTCATATTCAGAGATTGCTCGGCGGGGGCACAGCTCCTGTTTGGAGACCTCGTCCAGGTCTCTGCCATGCAGCCTGAACGGCGTCTCACAGACCACCTCCCCCACTAAAGCTGTGTACGATATGCTCTCCAGCCAAGCTTTCAGGGCAATGAGCTCACATGAGCAATTCCACGGGTTCTCCTCAAGTTGTAATTCCACCACTTTGTCCATGTGCTCCAGGAGCCCAATGTAAGGAAACATTTTCAACCGGTTGCCCCTGAGGTCCAGATGTGTCAAGGGAACATTCCGGAAAATGTTGGTAGGCAAAGCAGAGAGCAAATTGTCATTCAAAATGAGAACTGTGAGCTGATGCAATTTACTCAGGGCATTGGGCTCTATATTGGTGATGTAATTGTAATCAATCTGAAGGTATTCCAAACTCTCCAGGCCGACAAACGTATCATCCCTTAGGACGTCTATCTTGTTGTTGTTCAAGTGTAATCTCTTTAATCCCTGGAGTCCATTGAAAGCACCCGTTTCCACTTCATCGATAGCATTGTTGCCTAAATGCAATATGGTCGCCCCAGTGTAGTTGATGAAGTCGTTGAGGGACAGTTTCTTTAAGAGGTTCCCTGTCAGCAGAAGGTGGTACATTGAAAAATGCACCGGGCTTATTTCTGTCAGTCTGATGATCCCTCTATTCTCGCAGCTTACCGTCAGTATCCCTTCCTTCTCTTCGCATGTACATAGATTCCTACAGATCTCCCCGTAATTGTCGTACATCTCGACAAGACTCAGAGATGCTGCGATCAGAAGGATTATTTTCAGTATCCAGATATGCATTTTCGAGGGAGAAGGTGCCCCAGTTCACTGAAGTATGGTGCCAGTATGGGGTGTCATCTAGAAGAGAAAGGCAGGCATTGTCTGTTTAATGAACATCTTGTCTTAAGTGAAAAATCCCTGCATGCAGTGGTTACAAAGAGCTATACACTTGTGGATAGAGACAGAATACACTTTGTAAAGCATTTTAGGAACTATTTGCATATACATGTTTGGAGTTTTACGTGCATAAGAAAGAGCAGAAATCTGGACAGAGTTGCAAACACAATATAGTTATGCCATAAACATTTGTTGCAGCTAAAATGCCACATTCAGTACAGCTCCATTATTATTTATTCAGCTACAGCATCATATCTCAACATGGTATAGACACCCGAAAATGAAATAAATCTCCATGCGAAATATTGATGACATGCAGTGGGAATGTCATGGAAAAGAGTACAGCCTATGCATGTGTTTCTTTGAAAATAGAACAAGCAGGTTGATTATAGCCCCCTTTAGGTTGGTGATGTGCGATTTTGAAATCTATCGATGGATTCAAATGGCTTGCAAACTAAACCCACTAGCCATCTGCGGCATTTATACAGAATCCATTGCCATTTCAAATTCTATTCCCCGAAGATTCCAGGAAAGAGTTAATCTTGAGACAAAGTTCGCATTTAATCGATGCGACCCAGGATTCAAATATATATTTTATAAATCGAATGGAACAAAATTCCGTTGTTTAGTTTAGAATTAATGATATATTTAAAAAAATAGGATACGAGCAATCCTATGGAAAGACCAATCTCCTACCCACCCTGCAGATCCGACGACTTGCGAATAGTATAGAAACCGCCGGGTATTAATCATTATCATCAGATATCCGGAGATATTTTGTTAATAAATGATAAATAGGCTAGTCCTGGTCATTATGGTAGGTGTTCATCCTCAATCCTGCGTTAGAAATACTGATTGTTACATAGGGACAGTCACAGCCTTTCATTCCTCGGGCGAAAAAAAGAGACCCAAGTTGATTAAAAGCAAAATCGGATTTGCAAGCGTTGCTGAATGTCATGCACAATTTACATCTTGATGTGGAATAAATAATAGTATAATAAACGTTTTATTTCGCATCCGGTATAATGTTGAAATTGAATAATATATTAATTCTTGTTCAAATAATCTCTCTCTCCCTTTCTCTCGCCCCCCCCCCCTCCCTCACAAACGCGCGCGCACCACTCACACACACACAAGTTCTATCTGTGACAAAATCGAGAAAATAGAAAAAGCTATCGGTCTGGAGGTCCGATTTTGTGGGTGTAGTCATCCTAATATGATAATAGACTTTATGGTAGGCTAATAGGCTATGTTTTACGAAAGGACATTTGATTCATACCGATGAAGAATGTATTGCATTCCATATTTAGTTAGTCTGTAGCCTATGTAGGCCATTTACCACTAATTCATACAATCAAAATAGGCCTACACTGAACGAATATGAGTCATTGCAATGATTTCATGAATTGCGCATTCATTCATCACCTTGAAGGACACTGAGTAGCCCCCCAAAAAGTTGTGCAATGTAAATGTCAATTTATTATATCTACCAGTAAACGCGGATGTATATTATTGGCACTTTAATCAAATCCACCGGTTTCATCGTTTTAATTTAGATTCAACCAACTTGAATACAGCTGTAAGAGCTGTATGGGAATAAATAATTTTCTGGACCATGGACAGCTCCCCAACTCAAGAATTAGCTTCCCCTGAAATGAGCAATACAGCCCTGCATCTCAGACAGAAAATCCGCTGTCCTTACCATGTTGAACCCTGTCAATGCGAAAGCATTCCAACTACCTTCCGCTGTTTACCATCCTGTCCTATGGTAATGTGGAATCTGGGATTTTCCTTCCTTTTTCCCCGCTGTAAAATCCTCAAAGTAGAGCCACGGCGGTCTTTAGCTCCAAATACCTGGCAATGAATTGCACAAACTGTCTCATTCACGCCTGCAACGTGACGATCAGCGCGACAAAAAAAAAGCGGGTTCTTGTATTTCTCACAGCGAATCTTGGTCTCTCATTGTGGAATGGAATCAAAGAAAAGTAATAATTTCATATGGGAAAAAGTGTAATAAGCCGAACTGCAAAACATCAGATACATCCATTTCAACCGAGATCTCCCTCTGTAGCACAAGCGCCGGTGAATCGGTGGAAAGGCACGAATCCCTTTGTATCTTGTGAGTGGTACGGCTTGTATTGCGTTGTGAATAGATCTACCCAAGATCCTTATTTTCTTTCTCAGCGTTGACCGCACAACTTGACTGAATATGTATGCGCATCTTAGATAGTTGACTTTAATTCAACATTGTCTGACGAAATAATATGATGTCCTTCCTATGTCTCTGCGCAATCAATTATGCGTTTTTTGTACTGCCAATGTTTCAACTGGTGGAACGTGGATCAAGGTTGGCGCAGCATACACAATATTTAGAGTCAATATTCATTTCCATTCGTTGGAGGCTGAAAGAATCCTGGAATACGTATGAATGTCCCCACCCCTAATGTATATAACGAGCAAAACATGCATGTTGTCAATATTTAGATGCTATTTGTGGTGTAGTACCTCATGGGGGGGGGGGGGGGGGGTCGTGAGAGTGAGGAAGACCTATAGAGGGCAGTACAATGCGAGGAAACATACTTTTTGACGGTGTACTGTACACATTGCCAGGCAACAAGGCTGCATTTACACAGGCAACCCAATTTTACATTTCTTTGCCACTAATTTGACCAATTTAATCAGATCTGTTGCAAAAGATCAGAAATGGGCTGCTAGTGAGAAAATGCTGTGACAACATGGCAACAGGTGTTGTTCATGTGGCATGTTAAGGTCAGTGTGTGGGTAGAGTCCGAGCGTGGCCCGAGGATGTGTGTGTGTGTGTGTGTGTGTGTGTGTGTGTGTGTGTGTGTGTGTGTGTGTGTGTGTTTGTGTGTGTGTTTAGGGTGGTGTGACATAGAACACAGCCTATGAGACATACAGTATAACCTAGTTGTAGTTGTGGGTTAGCTAAAACTCTCTTTGGTCGGGCTAACTGCCTGCACCTAACTTAAACCTCAGGCATGCCTAAACCATATGGTTTGGGTAAGTGTTTCAAGACATGGCAATTTACTGTATATACAGGTAATCTGTGCACACAATTCTAAATTGCATGTATTTTTTAAATTAATTCAACAATTATAACAACTAAAACATTTGAGGCTGATTTCCTGAAGAAAAAAAACAAGACTAATCCTGGACTAAGAAGCATGTTTAATGGATATTATTCCTGAAAAGTACATTTTAGTCCAAACCTAGGCTAAATCTGAGTCTGGTAAACTGGGTTTTTTCCATTACAGCACCAGTGGTTCGCCAGTGATCATATTCACGTTAGCTCTATTGTATTTGGGGGGAAACTGTGTTTCCAGTTAGCACTGGGGACTTGACACTGAGGACTTGACACGGAGGACTTGTGTAGAGCAGAATCAACAACATCTGCATCATCAAGACAGTTGCTTTGTGAGAAGGTGTTAACCGTAGATGGTGTTAACCCATGTTCACAGTTAGCCTTTGCTATGTAAATGCAAGCTGAAAAGTACCAATGGCCTGGACTTGGCCGCAAGTTAGAGCAGGTCCACGGAGGCCATGGCGCAGTGAGACACTGGGACCAGGCTGTGGAGGTGGCAACACAGAAGTCTGAGCCTTTTTGGTAAAACACTGGGGTAAATCCTTAGTGGAAATAAGCCATTAGAGTCTGAACTGTTTGAATTCATAAACGTTTTGCCTGGTGCCTATTCAACAGTCGTGTTTGTGGTTTATCTGTCCATTGGCTAACAAAGACAGGCGATTGGCAAATTAAGTTTGAATAAGTCTTTGCAACCATATGCGTGTTAGCTCTGCCAGGGATAAAGTCCAATTAGACCTTGAGAGCCATTGAGCAAGCAATGTATACATATAATTAAATCTAGCATATGGAGGGGGCTGGCATGTACAAACAGATCTTCCCATTAGTCTACATTATATTACGTATCCATAAATCAACTCCTATACCCTCCTTAGTGACCAAACACAACGGTAAGCTGATGTGTCATATAGGCGGCTTCCAAATTAGCCGTGGCGATGCATTAAATGATCTGAACGTTTCTGGCTGGCTAATCGCATTAACAATACGTTAACCGTAAGTTGCCCGTTGTGAAGGACAAATCTCACAATCTTTGGCGCCCAGCTGGGAATCCAGTTAAAGAAGTCGTTGTCGTGATAGCGTGGCGCGGTGGCAGTGGTGTCTTCCCAATGGAAGGCACTTTGGCTGGCTCCCCCGAGAAGAATCATGACATCAAAATAGCAGTCGTTTTTTCATTACCTCCTCTGATGGAGGAGATACAAGTGGTGTGTGTGTGTGTGTGTGTGTGTGTGTGTGTGTGTGTGTGTGTGTGTGTGTGTGTGTGTGTGTGTGTGTGTGTGTGTGTGTGTGTGTGTGTGTGTGTGTGTGTGTGTGTGTGTGTGTGTGTGTGTGTGTGTGTGTGTGTGTGCGCGCGTGTGTGTAAGAGAGAGGGAGATAGAGAGCGAGGGAGCGAGCGCAGGGGATAGATATGTACATGTGATCATTTTAAAAGAAACAGTAGCAGTATTATTCAAATCAGTTTGTGTGTGTGGGTGTGTAGGCCTTTGTATCTACCCTACAGCGGATGCATTTATGCCACTCTGCCTGTTAACAGACAAAAAATAATAATAATTATACACAGGCACTACAGATTTAGTAATTGCTTTAAAATGGGAGCACATACAGCTGCTTGGCCAACATGAACTGAGTGTGTTTACAGTTTGTAGAATTAGGTACCTATAAGCTCTACCTGGAAAGCTCATCCTAGTGATCACCTACTAAATAATGACTATGCCAGTGGAGGCTGCTGAAGGGAGGACGGCTCATAATAATGTCTGGAACGGCGCAAATGGAATGGCATCAAACAAATAGAAACCATGTGTTATATACCATTCCACTCATTCCACTTCAGCCATTACCACGAGCCCGTCCTCCCAAATGAAGGTGCCACCAACCTCCTGTGCTATGCACACACTATCGTACCCAGTCAAAATAACAAGTCGTAAAGATCTGATATCATTGGGATGTGATGCTACAAAGTACTGAGCCCAATGCCTGTGCATAATGAGATCAGATGATGAGCCCAACGCTTGTGCTTAATGGTATGTGGGATTATCTCAGTGCATTATACAGTATGTACTGTGTTTCTATGTCACACATTACTGTTTGCATTGACAGCTTTAGCACCTAGACAGTCTGAGCCAAGATTTGTGATGCTCATAGAAGAAGAAAAAAAAGATATACAACTCTTATCACTGTTGTCCTTGAGTTATCCTTTTGGGACCCAAACACTGACATTCAATAGAATGGATTTATATTACCAGCTAGTTCTCCATTTCTCAAGACAACGTTGACCACTTGCTATGGTTCTTCATGTAAATAGTGATGTTAATCATTGAATGTGAATGTCATTTGGATGTCATGTTTAAAGGGATAATGAGGGGATGCGGTGGTGAATTCATAAACAGGATACATGGGGTGTGATGAAACTGGTTCAGCGACTGCACATTCAATTGATTCAATTGCAGCGCACGTCTCGAATAACGAACAGTAATTCCAGCTCAATAAATGTTACCGATTTCTGGAAAAATCACTTTTGGTGAACTGATTATTTGATTGACGGGTTAGCTGGATTGCTTGGAGAAATTGATCATCTAGATGCACCACAGTTAATAGTGTACGCCTTACTTACGTGACTTTGGTTTCTTAACAGTGGAATGGCGCCATTCATTTTCCTTCAACTGTGGCAAATACAGTGCCTTCAGAAAGTATTCACACCCCTTGACTTTCTCCGCATTTTGTTGTGTTACAGCCTGAATTTAAAAATGGATTACATCTAGATGTTGTGTCACTGGCCTACACACAGTAACCCATTATGTCAAATTGAAATTAGGTTTTTAGAAAATTGTGCTAATTAATTCAAAATTAAAATTTGAAATGTCTTGAGTCAATAATTATTCAACCCCTTTGTTATGGCAAGCCTAAATAATTTCAGGAGTACAATTATTCTTAACAAGTCACATGTGTGCAATGATAGTGTTTACTGTAACATGATTTTTGAATGCCTACCTCATTTCTGTACCCCACACATACAATTATATGTAAGGTCCCTTAGATGAGTATACCTCACTATTGGCTAATAACACACATCAACAACAACATGCAGCTTTTGCTGACGGTGCCGGCAGAATTTTGGGGCTATTTTGTGTCACTTCCCAAGTGAGTTACACTGGCACAGCATAGGTTACATCGTTTCAGCCCATGACAGGGCCTCCACCGTTAGCCTGTGGACACTTGGCTATGATTCACCTCCTGTGACGGCTATGACATATCGACAGATACACTGAGTTTCGGGCCCTTCTGTTCTCTAAAATGCTGCCTTCGTTTTGGGCCGCTATAAAAAAGGCTCACATGCACCCCTTCTGGAATAGGGCCCTGGAGTCTTGAAAGGAACACTTTCATATTTCTTTTTCTTTTTTTTGTGCCCGTATGTTGAATGGCGCTATTCATGGCGTTGCCAAATTAATTTGGATTAATGTCATGTGTCATTTGATTAATGTCATCAGAAGATGATCAGCACCAATGTTGATGTTTGCAATTGGAACCACCGTGATTATGAGGACACCCTCACAGGATCATTTATTGAAGCATATTGATCAAAATCGCATTGAAACACCAACTTCTCTTGATTGGTACATGTTGATCAGCTGCCTTTGTGAAGTATCAAACAATAGCGTTTCATTTTCCCCACAAGAATTTAGATGAACCTGAACCAAATATATGTTGGTCAATATAGTGCAATAAGTGCAAAGCAATTAAAACAAATGAAATTGATTAGGGAAATAGAAGTAATTGATCATCTAGATGCACCATAAATTAGTGTATGCCTTACATGACTTTGATTTCTCAACAGGGGAATGGCACCATCCATTTTATTTCAACTGTGGCAAATACAATGCATTATATTGATGTTTTGTGTCACTGGCCTGAACACAATACCCCATAATGTCAAATTGGAATTACATTTCCAGAAATTTGTACATATTATTTAAAAATCAAAAGTGTTTTGAGTAAATAAGTATTCGACCCCTTTGTTATGACAAGCTTAAATAAGTTCAGGAGTAAAGCTGTACGTAACAAGTCACATTATAAGTTGCATGGACTCACTATGTGTGCAATGATAGTGTTAAACATGATTTTTAATGCCTACCTGATCTCTGTACCTCACACCTACAATTATCTTAAATCAGCTTGAAAATCTTTGGCAAGACATGAAAATGTCGGTCCAGCAATGATCAAGAACCAACTCGACAGAGCTTGATGAAAAAAACAAAAATGTACGTGCAAATATTGTATAATCCAGGTGTGCAAAGCTCTTAAAGACTTACCCAGAAAGACTCACAGCTGTAATCACTGCCAAAGGTGATTCTAACATGTATTGACTCAGGGGTGTGAATACTTATGTAAGTGAGATATTTCTGCACTTCATTTTCAATAAATGAGCAAACATTTCTAAAATCTACTTAATCCATTTTGAATTCAGGCTGTAACACAACAAAATGTGAAATAAATCAAGGGGTATGAATACTTCCTGAAGGCTCTGTACAACACATCAATAAAGTAAGCGACTGTAATGTGTAGATCACTTCTTTACTCTCCTTTTACATTTTTCTGGCAGTTCATTTGCCACGTTTACCTTAGCGCGATACTAGCTGTCGATGCCCGGGCGCTAATCAAAAGCATAAAATCTAACCCTCAGCATTTATCAGGCCTGAGAGGATGTACAGTACAGCTCTGGAGTGGATTCCCATTGCATTGCATCTTCAGACAGCTAATATTGATCACCAAAGAGCAGGGATGTTTCGCAGGGGGCTTTCCTTTGTTTTTTTCCCCCACAGGTTCCTCTACAGGTCTAAGAGAAGGTAATTTAAAAAATTTGAATCGGTAAGATGCCAACTTACCTGGGGCTATAATGAAGAGAGCTGCTGACGACAGCGATAAGTGCATCCACAGTATCAACAGTATGAACGAGTGAATTAATTGAATTATGAGCTCTCATGCAGAGTAACAAAGCGGCGAACCGGAAACAAGTTCACCCCTCATAGACTTCAGCTCCAGTAGGCCCTAGGTTAAAAAAAGATACACAACAGTCCAAAACAATAAAAACAACATTTTTTTCACCATAACTCTGGACATAGAAATCTCCAATGTTTACAATGTTGACATTTTCAGAAATAGAAACTTAGAGTTGACTTGCTGAGGCTTGGGTACTTGGATAGAGTATCAGGACTGAGCGTCCATACAGAAAACTCATATGTCATAAACTTCATTTACATATATGTTCAGAACATTCATAAACTATTTAACTTGAGCACATCATAGAATATGTATGTAAATATATTTTAAACTCTATGTAAATTAAATATATTTTTGCGCCACATGTATCATGCTGAATTGTAATGTTGAGTCTATGGACCTCTGGTTCCTTGGCATTAAGTTCCCAAAGTGGGGTTTGCATGCAAAAGTTGAAAATAAATTATGCAGCTATTGAGGCTACTTGCCAATTATGAAACAATGTAAGATTAGCTATGCTAATCTCGAAAAGAGACACTTGAACCTAGAACATATTGCTCCCGAGCTCAAATCCCAATTTGAAATGATCCAGAGCCCCGCCTCCAGCCCACCTCCAACTGACAGAGCAGCAGTTGCAATTTAGAATTTTCAGCTGTCAGCGCCCAAAATCTTTCTCATTGATAATAGCATTTTGTTTTATTATTTAATCATAACATCGATTTAAAATATGTTTTTAAACTAGCGGGTCAAACTGCCTGAAAGAAAGAGTTTTCACCGAGCTAGCTAACACAGCTAGTTAGCTATGTAGCTCCTTTAGCTTGTACACACAACATGCAGTGTGACTGACCAAGGCAAGAAATTCTTTGGGTAGTTAATATGTCATGTAGCTACAGTACAGGTATGTGTTAGATATAATCTAATTGCCAAAGCTAGGTAGTTAATGTTAAATGTTGCTTGCCAGGCAATGCATTGCTTGCTAGCTAACGTAAACTCACCCCATTCCGTACAAATGTGCGCAACCGCGACATTCATACTACAAAGAAAACTAATGGGACTGTAGCGACTGTGTTGACTTCAAAATCGGGTGTGTGAACTAGGTTTCTATTCAAGCGTTGATCGACATGGTAATGGCTCTATAGCATTGGAGAAAAGTTGAAAAAACTGACCCTCCGTTACATCGTGACGTGTCATGCCATAACGTACAGCACGCATAAAGCAACTATTTCTGTCTTACAATATATCTCCACCAGGTGTAGCTCTTCTCTCATCCTTTAAAAACAAGATATGGACAGTGACGGGGGAAAGGGGGATACCTAGTCATTTTTTGCGTCATCATTGCATGCGATCATCTTTCTCAAAGCCGCTGTTTACTTCTAAGACCACTTTAGCACCGCCCTAAAAACCAGATTCAAATTCGACACAAACCTTCAAATAGGTATGTAATGACACATTATATAAAATCTCTACAGTGATTTATTTACATTTTAGAGGCGATAAGGTGATACATTGGACAGATCGAGTGAAAAAAAGCAACATCTCTCCTTCTCACTATCACGCATTAGTTTCGCTTCCCCACCCACCATTTTTAAAAAGATCCGACGGGGCTCATTGCCTTCTTGAATCATGCAGAAACGGGCAGCGTGGGGGTCATGTAATTGATTCTGTTGGAAAGGGGAGAAATTGTGCTTTACAGTGGTATTGACATTACAGTTGATCTGGAAGTATTACGTTTTTGGGCCGCTAAAATAAGGTCAATTGTATGGACCAAGGCGATGTACAAAAGTGAGTGAGTTTACGTTAGCTAGCTTTGTAGTGAGGGCTGGGTTTCTCTGACAGCAATATAGTTAGAACTGGCTAGCTAGCTAGATTATTTTAAGCTAAAAATAAAAATATTTTTCCCTGCAGTGGATCATTCTGGTCTGGAGCCTCAACAGCTAATATAAGTTAGTATGTTGTATCATTTAGCTAGTTAGCTCCTGAACATTATCCCCTAATTCTATATCTTGTGTGGAATTGTTTCACTGACTCTCTGTCTCTGCATTATTCACAGGGCAGTTGTCAACTTGTGAGTCTGTAAATGGACACTGGAGGTTAAGGAATCTGCATTGTAAGTATCAATTTGATGTTCATGAACATTTGCCACAACCTGATTTGGTCGGGGTGCATTGTAGTTAAGCCATACCCTAACCCTTTCCCTAACCTTAACCTAAGAGAAACAAACAGGTGCAATCAATGAACAAAAATGAAATCCTTACAGGAAGCCCAACTTCATTGGGTAGTCACAAAATAACCCCTAATTCTTCATCTTGTGTTGATTTTTTTTCACTGACTCTGTCACATTATCCTCAGAGTAACTGTCAACTTGTTTAATGACCTTATTTTCCGTTCATCTCCGTTCATCTTTGCCTCTATCCTGACTAGTCTCCCAGTCCCTGCCACTGAAAACATCACAACATGATGCTGCCAACACCATGCTTCACAGTAGAGATGGTGCCAGGTTTCCTCCAGGCGTGATGCTTGGCATTCAGGCCAAAGAGTTCAATCTTGGTTTCATCAGACCAGAGAAATTGATTTCTCATGGTCTGAGAGTCCTTTAGGTGCCTTTTGTCAAACTCCAAGCGGGCTGTCATGTGCCTTTTACTGAGGAGTGGCTTCCGTCTGGCCACTCTACCATAAAGGCCTGATTCGTGGAGTGCTGCAGAGATGTTTGTCCTTCTGGAAGGTTCTCCCATCTACAAAGAGGAACTCTGCAGCTCTGTCAGAGTGACCATCAGGGTCTTGGTCACCTCCCTGACCAAGGCCCTTCTCCCCAGATTGCCCAGTTTGGCTGGGGCGGCCAGCTCTAGGAAGAGTCTTAGTGGTTCCAAACTTCATCCATTTAAGAATGATGGAGTTCACAGTGTTCTTGGGGAGCTTCAATGCTGCAGAAATGTTTTGGTACCCTTCCCCAGATCTTTGCCTAGACACAATGCTGTCTCAGAGCTCTACAGACAATTCCTTGAACCTCATGGCTTGGTTTTTGCTCTGACATGCATTGTCAACTATAGGACCTTATATAGACAGGTGTGTGCCTTTCCAAATCAGGTATAATCAATTAAATTGACCACAGGTAGACTCCAATCAAGTTGTAGAAACATTGCAAGGATGATCAATGGAAACAGGATGCACCTGAGCTCAATTTCGAGTCTTATAGCAAAGGGTCTGAATACTTATGTAAATAAGGTATTTCGGTTTTTTGTTTTTAATACATTTGCAAAAATGTATAAAAATCTGTTTTCGCTTTGTCATTATGAGGTGTTGTGTTTAGATTGCTGAGGATATTGTTTTATTTAATCCATTTTAGAATATGGCTGTAACGTAACAAAATGTGGAAAAAGTCAAGGTGTCTGAATACTTTCCGAAGGCACTGTATGTGGACATATGTGACCGACTGGCTCAATTCGGTCTTATGTATCACAATGTGAAATTGTGTTTTTACAATGGATAATAGTAGAGACTCAGAGCTACAACATGTTAGATGATACACTACAGTTGAGGAACAATGGGAAAGTTCTCCTTTTTCACATTTGATAAACTTGGAAACTCACGTTTGAGAAAATAGTCTTTGAATATTTTGGTACTACTACTGGAGAGCTCTTCTTTGTCTACAGCCTTTCAGCATCGGTCACACCCTGTTAAGCTTTAGCCCCACCCATCTCTTTAAGGGTTGATCTGAGCTATCTGTACGAACAACAGTGGTCAAGCACCTAAGCTAACTTGCTAGCTACTTCCAGACACAAATGAGAGAACAGCTCACTGAACATTACTCGCCCTAACAGAGCTGGTTAGGCTGTTATGTTATCCAGAGTGTTGGTGACTGTAACTGTGCTGCTGGCAACAATTTAATTATGCTTTTTACCGACATTTACTGACACCGGCCATATTCAACGGGTGTTGAGCGTTCGTAAATTCATCAGTTATTCTGCACTCAGGCGCACTCAGACGAGAGTGCTCTTAAATCAGGGTAGATGACCAGACAGAATTTACGAACACACCTGAAATGGTTACTTGCATAGTGGAGTCTTTTGTTAAGACATGTAGCTAGCTAGGTAAATAATGAACCATAATCCCAATTCCTGACTTTACTTCCCTGCGTGAATCTGCAGGTAGCTAACCACCCAGGTCCAATGTTAGCTAACTAACATTCGGCTATAGCTAGCCAAGCAAATGGCTCTGAGATACGAATAATAAGATCATACACGTAACGTTAGCTAGCGAGCCAGCCAGCTAACGTTAGCTAGCTAGCTAACAGTACACTTTAACTTGAAATTAAACCACTTTCTGTCAAATTTAGAAACGTGTAATATCTGAAAACCTAGCCAGCTAGACTATCTTAACCGTATTCATCATTCATAGATGAACGTGTCTCCTGTTGGATACCATGGTTGCCCTTAGTTTGAAGATGTAATCCGGAGACAGTTCTTTTCTCCATTTCCTTAGCTATCATACTCGAGTTCCACTGATTTCAAAACTCGGTCCTCCAGAAAGTGGAGAGCAACACTTATGCATTTTTACTACCAAATACATTAAAAAAAGCTGCATTAGACAGGATTACCTAGACAGACTGACCAGCTCAAATAGACGGAAGCTGCTATATGGCATACCAATTCAATGTCATCTCTCAGCATGTCATTATCTCAGCCAATCATGGCTAGCGGGAAGGTTGCCCCTTTTTCTGTGGCTAAACCAACTAGGCTCGTAATTTAACAATTGTATTCATATTTACAGATAGCATACAAGTTTGTTATTAAGGCATATGAAAGTTCACATGTTCGAGAATGCATTTCTGCCAAAAAATGCATTTTGATTTATAAAAAGGTTTACGTTCAAACGGCTCTCCTATGAAGTAGTGACCTGCGACATACGCCTCGTTTCCTGAAACGGGTCACATATATGAGCAATAAATATATTTAGATATATTTATTTCAAATATTAGTACGTACTGTATATTACATATATGTATACAAAATATGTGTCAATATATTAGGCTTCGGTATGGGTTAACAGCACTTAGGGTCTTCAGGCATCAAGGTCTACCGCCATCTGTGAGGTACCATCACCACTACCTGTAATTTCAAATTCTGACTTTGACCCATTATCTTAAAGTTCAAGGGCATCAAGGGATAGAATAATAGTGAATTTGTCTGGCTAGTATATTCTTGTCTAAATCCTTTACTATCAACCACTCACAGAGCAAAAATTCAGTCCACAAGGCATTTTGAAGCACCACTCCACATTGCCTGGCCAGTTGAAAGGCAAATTTGAAAACACTAACTGAAGTGGAGCATGGTTAGGAAAATGCATGGTGGCCTGCATTCAAAAGGTCAACATTATGTATTGCAGAGAATGGATGGCTAAGCCGGTTTTCAAATGTTGGCCCACTTTGTCAGCAATTTCATAAACAGACAGGAGTGGAAGCCTGACTCATACTCACCTTCCGTACACCATACAGATTGCTGCTATGTAGTTCTATGTTTGCACAGTAGCTAAGGTTGGTAGTTATTGATTAAGGGTAAAAATATATATTTGAAGGAAATCAGAAAACTGAAACTGGGACGTTGTTGAAGTAGGGATGAAACATTATTCCCATCCTGTTCCTCTACTGAACACTAATCTCATATTTAGTCAAATTAATGTTGCTAATAAAACAACTAAATGTCTTCACTTAATGAATGTTGTACAAAATTGGGGGGATAACCCACAGAACTTCAAACATCACACATGTGCAACAAAATGTAAAGCTCATCTACAAATCACATGTCAGATACACACAGCATGAGGCCTATTGTTCAAACAAACTTTTCTCTCTTGTTTGGGATTGGAAATTAATTTTACTGTGCAATGTTCTAGTCTAAATTAGAATCACTGTAGGATTTCAATCTGTGAGTGAGAGAATGAAGGGGGAAAAGCCTGCCTAGCCAATTAGCCAGGCAATAATGGATTTCTAAGTCACAAGAGGAACCATTTGCCCTCTAATTTAAATAGTCAAGATAATTACAGTAAATGAAAATATGGATGAGAATATTACCATGTACATATCAATTGTCATGCATGTCTGGTAGTCTCTTTCCTTTTCTCTCTGCACTAGAAATCCACACATCTAGACACTAAAACAAATATAACTCCTAAGATAGAGGCCTTTCAGTTAACCTACAATTGGTGGTGTCAGTTTGTCACCCAAATTATGTTCTTCGTTTTTGACACAGAAATCAACTGCACTAGTTGTTCAGGCTCTGGTCTTGTCCCATCTTGATTACTGTCTGGTAATATGGTCAAGTGCAGCAAAGAAAGACCAAGCAAAGTTGATAATGGCTCAAAACAGAGCAGCACGCCTTACCCTTAACTGCACATACAGAACTAGCATCAACGACATTCATGATAGTCTTTCCTGGTTGACGAGAGATTAACTGCTACTCTTATAATTTTTATGAGAAATGTTACTTTAATGAAAATGTCTGATTGTCTGCGTAATCAAATAAAATTCAGTTCAGCGACCAATAAAAACTCCACAAGACATGCCACCAGGGGGCTCTTCACAGTCCCCAGTCCAAAACGAACTCACGGCAATGCACAGTATTATACAGAGCCATGATCGCATGGAACTCTCTTCCATCTCCAAATACTCAAGCAAACAGAAAAATTGCCTTAAAAAATAGATGAAACAACAGTTCTTGAAACGGCTGGGACTGTGAGGGGACACACACAAACATACGCACACACAATGTTTTTAGTAGTATTGTTTGTGCTATTATTATAATTTTTATATTTTTAGTTGAATTGTTTATATATCTTATTTTAAATTTGTGTGACTGTCCTTGTCTATCAGTGTATCAGTGTTTTGTGTTTATTGTGGACAAAGCTGCTGCTTTGTCAAAAGCTAAAGGGGATCCGAATAAACCAATGAATTACATCATAGCCAGAGTTCTGTCACAACATCTTCAGCCATTTCTCCCCACTGCAGCGGATGTTAAGAACTCAGTAGTTGAGGTTCACAGAACTACTTCACTTGCCAGGAGCCTAAGAAGCATGAAAAACGCCCGTCCGGCGCACAAACAGATACAACAACACTCTACCCATGCCTTTACATAGCTGACACCATCAAACACACACAGCGCACCACAGAATGCCACAGCAGAATGAACAGGGACATCATAGAATCAAAAAGGTATTTGAAATGGAAAAAGGTTGTTGAACCCTATGACGTTCCAATTCTTTGCACGAGCTGCCTTTTTTATGTCTGGATCATTGATTTCCGTAGGAGTGATTTGATTCATGCTGGGAAGGTGTAGGGGGAAATTCAGAAGGGCCCAAGGAGTCTGACTATATCAGAGACCTCTCAAATGCTCCTTTGAGTGTCAATGGTGCCTTTTCTACACTATTCTTCAGTATGGTCCATGTTCTAGTATGTTCCAGAACATCACCATAGAAAACAATAGAATTAACTAAGCACACTGACCATGAAAAATAACTAACGTTTTTCTGAATGAACAAAGTGTTCTGTACCATACTGCATGGTAGAATCATATGAACAAAGACCATTGCTCAATAAGGCTTATTATCTACAATGCCTGAAAAATAATATAAAATGTTTAGATTCAAAGAACTATTGAGTGAACGCATTAGGCTTCTGTGAACGTATGATACAGCTCAATAAACATTTATTTGACAAGAAATAATCAATATACAGTTGTTTTAACAACCACCCCCAATCCCAACGGAGGACTTTGGTACTCAGTAGAGTGTGTTGATGAGGAGAGTTCCCAAGGGAAATCATTTCATACTGCACCCTCACAATGACAAGCAATGGGACAAGAATACATTAATTAACAAATGTTCATTTATCAATAAAGTGCCATCAACATACAATCCATGGTACTCTAGAAGTGAGGAGAGTATGCACAACAACAGATGCATTTTAGGCTCTTCAGACATGTATGTAATAACTAGAAAAGCATTCTGATTAATGAAAGGTGAAATGTGCATGGGTAACTAATAAACTAACTGGACCATTACTTCGTTAACATATGCAAAGTGTGATGTTCTCCTAATTGGCTTCAGCAAAAAACATATCCTTCAAAAGGCCAAGTGATATAGGGTAATACTGTGCAAAAGTGGTGTTTCAAACTGACCTCATTTCCAGATTAAAATGTGCTTCCAGTACTTGACAAAACCAATTAACATTTCTGCTCCTCCGTTCCTACAGGACAGCAGTTGTCTATATCTTGCCAGAGCCACTCGTGCTCCCTTTGTGCATATGGAGCCAGGGACACACTGCCCGACCGGGGTATTGGTCCCAGTATGAGATAAGGACTGGGCAGGGCCTCAGTGCCTGGGCAGAGGATCAGTCATTGGGCTTGATGATAGCTGGTGGCCAGGAATTCCCTCGGTGGACTCTACCTACTAGACCCAGTTGTCTCTGACACCTACTGGACTGTGTGAGCTGCCTGGATGGGTGTCTGACCCAAATAAAAGAGGCCTATGCCCTAGAAACTGAGGCTGGTGTTTTTAATGTGCAGTGTTGTGTGGAGATGAACCATTGTCTTATACACTGAGAAATGAATTATCTGTGTATTATTACATACACTATATGGCCAAAAGTATGTGAACATCCCTTCAAATGAGTGGATTTGGCTATTTCAGCCACATCCGTTGCTGACAGGTGTATAAAGTTGAGCACGCAGCCTTGCAATCTCCATAGTCAAACATTGGTAGTAGAATGGCCCGTAGTGAAAATAACTCAGTGACTTTCAATGTGGCACCGTCATAGGATGCCACCTTTTCAACAAGTGTGTTGTTCTGCTAAGCTAGAGCTTCCCCGGTCAACTGTAAGTGCTGTTATTGTGAAGTGGAAACGCCTAGGAGCAACAACGCACATGCTCACAGATGGGGACCACCATTTGCTGAAGCGAGTAGTGAGGTCCATAGAGAAATGGTTTCTCGAAATCGGTGTGGAAGAATTTGACTGGCCTTCACAGAGCCCTGACTTCAACCCCATCGAACACCTTTGGCATGAATTTGAATGCCGATTGCGAGCCAGGCCTAATCGCCCAACGTCAATGCCCGACCTCACTAATCCTCTTGTGGCTGAATAGAAGCAAGTCCCGGCCGCAATGTCCCAACATCTATTGGAAAGCCTTCCCAGAAGAGTGGAGGCTATTATAGCAGCAAAGGGGGGACCAACTCCATGTTAATGACCATGATTTTTGAATTAGATGCTCTTGGGCTATGATACGAATGTACATCAAGCTGCACAGTTGAGTTGGGCGCCATGCATAACCATCCTGAGTCACGGGGCCTTGACACCCATGTTCCCACTAAGCTGTGCGTGTATACATCTCCCCCGGGACTGCCCGCAGAAGAAATGTCAGCCAACGCAGAGAACTTCACTTTCTAGAGTTTCCCCCCTTAGTTAACACTATCAGCGTTTCCCTTTACTGTGGGTATTGTGATCGAATCAACGCAATATAAGACACTTGCAATGCAACATACCGAAACAAAATTAACTATGCACGACTTAAAGGCGCTGCATGGTCAATCAGGCCATGCAGCATTTACGCTGATATGGCCTCTACATTCATACTTCTTGGGCTTCGCGAAGCAGCGCAGAGCTGTTGAGTAGAGCTGTTGTGAAGGAAGTTGTCAAGGGAGTGAATTTGTGTTTATACAGGACCTCCTGCCCCCACCTACCATCAAACAGTCCTGTCAATGTGGATCTATACGGATCCCTCAGCATTGTTACAAAATATGGGAGGCACCTAATAATCCCCAGTTTACAATTGGCTCATTCATCCCCCTCCTCTCCCCTGTAACTATTCCCCAGGTCGTTGCTGCAAATGAGAATGTGTTCTCAGTCAACTTACCTGGTAAAATAACGGTAAAATAAAATAAAAATAAAATAAAATAAAACATTGTGATGCGGTATGGAGCTCAATTTGGCCTCTGCATTGAGCATAAATTGGCTTTCAGCCCGTACTCTACACAGACCTATGCGGCATAACCAATCAGAGCTGCAGTAGGCCTATATGCAAATAGACCATTGCCATGTATGGATATGTGCAATTTACTTTGAACTGGACTGTTTTACAGTATAAGCGGTCGTGAGTAGATGAGCTTGTTTAGAGATCAAAGCGAGAGCTGCATGTAGTCACCTGCGCACATTTGTTCATATCCTTTGCTAGTTCGTGAGTTATTAGCCCAGTTTGGGATAATTTGTAGTCAGCAATGGGGGAGGGATTGTTTCCTACAAGAGAGCAACAATTGTACATTTCTAGACTTGTATTCTGAGACAGGCTTGAATAAGCTAAGTAGCCAATAGGCAGAGGGTAGCATATTTGTCTGATTCTCTGTAATAATGGTATGGGAATAATAATGCAATTTATTTTGTAAAGTGGATTCTCGCAACAAACAACAATATTTCCAGTCACCTTGTCTGAAGTACAAGTGGAAAAACAGGTTAATGTCAAGCCCTGCATGATTTTTTTTCTTCAAAAGTCTACATTGAGCACCCCACACATTGGCTTCTATTTCCACGTTCAAATGTTATGGGATGCATTATCCCCATTTGGCAGTGAGTGGTAGATCTATGTTAGGATCAAATATCCACAGTAGCCTACTTGACCACTGTCTGAAACTGTAACTTGAAGTGGGTACAGCCTCGCTGGAAGTTGCACAGAATTTTCAAAACGTTAAGGTTTGCGCTCAGCAGTCCTGCAATTTGCTCAGTGCCGAATCATTTTTTAGAGCGAACATTGCTTGACACGTTTACTTGACAGATCTGATTGATTATAAATACAGTTTTGTCAAAATGTGTCAAGGCGCTTCACAGAAACAGATTTGAATAGACAGCCAATTATATTTAGACCATCTTTAAAAAATGGTGGAAGGGTGGTGTTTAGTGATGAGTCACTCCTATATTGTTCTTTACGTTGATTGTGGGGCCCTCATGATCCGTGTCTCAGGGGACTCTATTAGCATAACATCACTCTTCTCCTTAGCTCACTTTCCAAGTGCGATTCATGACAACGAGGAGTCATCTGTTTCATAAGTCTTCTGTCAAGTGAATCCGTTCAGACAGCACTCTGAAGAAGAGAGTTCTTTTCATGTTTTGCCTTTGAGTGTCAGGCGGTTTGGCAGGTGGAAGGGAAGAAAAACATAAGAACATTTCGGAGACCCCTTGGTAAATATCTCAAACGATGCTGACGAATGTAATCTTTTCTTTTTGAAAAATACTATTGTAGCCCTGGTCGTTGTGAACACAAGCCTAATGAAAATGTTTCCATCTGCAAAACAGTCCTGTGGAATGTTTGCTAGAATGTGGAGTAAGCAACTTCAATGTTGGCATAACAATTTTAATTTAATCGTATTACATTTGCAATAATACCATTATGTCATAACTGCATGAGCACATATGCATTTCAACTCCCCTTTCAAGTGACACACTTTTTCACTCACTATTGAATGACAATTGCAGATACCATCAACAACCACCGTTCACCCATCACTCATTTGGGGATGTTCACTCAATTCTCACATTATGAATTGATTGAAAATATGCTCTTCTCTGCTCCAGAGAAGCCAAAAACAAAGCACAGTATGTCAACTGGGGATATTGTCAGTTTGGACACACCATAAACAATCTATGAAGATTTGAGTCCCTTTGACAAGGCACAATCAGCAGAAAGCAGCTGTTTATTCTGGAAGCGAGGCGCCGGGCAGCGCTACTCTGGGATGCCAAGAGCAGCACGGTTTGATTATTTACTGTCACACAGTGTGTGTTCAGACACAAATTGACCCCTGGAACAATGTTGGGAAAAAGGATCACGCAAATTCCACTTCTAAGCAGCGCTGGTATTCTCCTGACGATGGACGCTTCGAGTCGCTTCGGTGTTTGCAGAGGCTTATGTGAGCCAGAGTAGGATTGCATGGGATGGAAAACCCACTGAGGGGAGTGAAAGAGTGGAGTGCGAGACCAGGCTTAGAGAATATGGGGCTAATATGGTGGTTTACCCCAGTGATATGGGGGAAGAGACAGGTTTTGGTCTAAACAGCTGAACAGCTAATGTTGCAGGGTGGTAAGATGCATTATTCCGAAACGGTATGTCAAACTGTACCCTTGTGTGACATGATAGCCGACTCAAAAAAGCTGCTAAATTATCAAGCAGCATATTTAGTGTCATGACTAAATCGCATTATTAAAATATATAGATTGACCGAAAATTTGATGTTACGAGGCTATTATCAATATATGAAGGTTTTTCCTTATTTATCTTTGAACAAACCCCAATGAAATCATGAAACGAAAGACAATCAAAGATCTTGTTACTCGGTCTTAAATTCATTTGATTTTGACTCAGACCATTAAAGATGTAAATAGTGACATCACATTCAGCTTATCTTTTGATAAAACGGAGACCCGTTGTGGCAAGTGAGGACCCCAAAAAACTACTGCCTGAATTCAAAAATCAAAAGTTCTGGAGCGTCACTTTATGTGTGAACATTTACTCTAGATTGCCCTCCTTTGAGAGCTCTCTCTAGTTATGGACTTTTACAAGCATAAGATAATTCAATGTTCGGAGGTCCATGAGCAATGCTGCTGCTTTTCAGACGTCTTTATTCTCTATGAGAAGAAGAGCCTTCAGCATCACCACTGATTAATTAGAAGTGTTCATTTGGCATTCAGAGGCCCTGGCAAACTATTCAAAGGCGGAGGAGAGAGAAAGCCATATAGCCAGGCAGTGAAATATGTGCTTTCTGTTCCAGAGATGTGTTGAATCATTTTGGGAGCAGTTATCAAGATTCCTGCGAGGTCCATTGAAAGAATGGAGGGAATGAGAGTGAGGGAACTTAATGCTTGTTCAGGACCCAGGGTTATTGTTATTCCAGAGGAAAGCCACGTTTGATGCACTTTAAACATTCAAATGTGACACGTCTCAAAGTGTCAGACTGAAACAGCAATATGGTGTTAGACTAGGGAAATGGTGTTATCGACCGCTTACAACTAAAAAATAACATCTCCAAAGTATCAGAAATGTAATGCATCCGTACTTCTTGTGCCTGGTGATAAGAGAATAAAAAACACACACATATACATATATATATATATACATATATACATATATATATATACATATACATATATATATATATACAGTATCAGTCACAAGTTTGGACACACCTACTCATTCAAGGGTTTTTCTTTATTTTTACTATTTTCTAAATTGTAGAATAATAGTGAAGACATCAAAACTATGACATAACAGGAGACTTACATTTCCCTCACTAACTTTGAACATCATCTATCTGAGCAGCTCACCGATCGCTGCAGCTGTACATAGTCCATCTGTAAACAGCCCACCCAATCTACCTACCTCATCCCGATATAGTTTTATTTACTTTTCTACTCTTTTGCACACCAGTATCACTACTTGCACATCATCATCTGCTCATCAATCACTCCAGTGTTAATCTTCTAAATTGTAATTACTTCTCTACTATGGCCTATTTATTGCCTTACCACCTCACGCCATTTGCACACACTGTATATAGACTTTCTTTTTTTGTATTGTGTTATTGACTATACGCTTGTTTATTCCATGTGTAACTCTGTGTTGTTGTTTGTTTCCCACTGCTTTGCTTTATCTTGGCCAGGTCGCAGTTATAAATGAGAACTTGTTCTCAACTAGCTTACTTGGTTAAATAAAGGTGAAGTAAAAAAACAAAACAAAAAAACAGATATGAAATCATGTTGTAACAAAAAAAAGTGTTAAACAAATCAAAACATATGTGAAATTCTTTAAAGTAGCCAACCTTTGCCTTGATGACAGCAGCATAGCACTGCTGGCTTGCTTCTGAAGCTAAGCAGGGTTGGTCCTGGTCAGTCCCTGGATGGGAGACCAGATGCTGCTGGAAGTGGTGTTGGAGGGCCAGTAGGAGGCCCTCTTTCCTCTGGTCTAAACAATATCCCAATGCCCCAGGGCAGTGATTGGGGACACTGTCCTGTATAGGGTGCCGTCTTTCGGATGGGACGTTAAACGGGTGTCCTGACTCTCTGAGGTCATTAAAGATCCCATGGCACTTATCGTAAGAGTAGGGGTGTTAACCCCGGTGTCCTGGCTAAATTCCCAATCTGGCCCTCAAACCATCATGGTCACCTAATAATCCCCAGTTTACAATTGGCTCATTCATCCCCCTCCTCTCCCCTGTAACTATTCCCCAGGTCGTTGCTGCAAATGAGAACGTGTTCTCAGTCAACTTACCTGGTAAAATAACGGTAAAATAAATAAATAAATAAAAATGACAGCTTTGCACATGCTTGGCATTCACTCAACCAGCTTCATGAGGTAGTCACCTGGAATGAATTTCAATTAACAGGTGTGCCTTGTTAAAAGTTGATGCATTTGAGCCCATCAGCAAAGCACCCCCACAAATCTGCCAAAATGTCCTTTCATACCTACCTTCCTATCATTCAGTTCCATTGAAGTGGAATTCTCACAATCAGTGCATTCTGGGAACCCTAAAGGTCTTCACGGATCCACCTGTACCCAAATGCTCAAGAACCAAGCGAGTTCGAATCTAGAATTCTAAATAATGTCACTGGTCTGGGTCAAACCTGACATGATTGTCAAGGGTCTCGGGCATGTGTAATTTTAACTGACTTGTCCGGAGGGACCCATACACACAGAACAAAAATATAAATACAAAATGCAACAGTTACAGTTCATAAGAATATCAATCAGTAGAAATTAATAAATTAGGCTAATCTATGGATTTCACATGACCTTGAATACAGATATGCATCTGTTGGTCACAGACACCTTAAAAAAGGTAGGGGCGTGGATAAAACAAAATCTGTTAGTATCTGGTGTGCGCACCATTTACCTCATGCAGCGCGACACATCTCCTTCGCATAGAGTTGATCAGGCTGTTGATTATGGCCTGTGGAATGCTGTCCCACTCCTTTTCAATGGCTGTGCGAAGTTGCTGGACATTTTGGGGGGGAACTGGAGCACGCTGTCAAACATATCTATCCAGAGCATCCCACACATGCTCAATGGGTGACATGTCTGGTGAGTATGAAGGCCATGGAATAACTGGGACATTCAAGGAATTGTGTACAGATCCTTACGACATGGGGCCGTGCATTAGGTGATGGCGAGGTGATGGCGATGAATGAATGGCATGACAATGGGCCTCAGGTTCTCTTCACGGTATCTCTGTGCATTCAAATTGCCATCGATAAAATGCCATTTGGTGTATTGTTTGTAGCTTATGCCTGCTCATACCATAACCCCACTGCCACCAAGGGGCACTATGTTCCCAACGTTGACATAAGCAAACCACTCGTCCACACAACTTCCATCTGCCTGGTACAGTTGAAACTGGGATTCATCCGTGGAGAGAATAATTCTCCAGCATGCAAGTGGCCATCAAAGGTGAGCGTTTTCCCACTGAAGTCGGTTACGACACGTAACTGCAGTCAAGTCAAGACCCTTGTGAGGACAATGAGAACGCAGAGACGTCTTCCCTGAGACGTCTTCTGCCAGTTTGTTAAAAAAATATTTGGTTGTGCAAACCCACAGTTTCATCAGCTGTCCGGGTGGCTGGTTTCAGACGATACCGCAGGTGAAGAAGCCGGATGTGGAGGTCCTGGGCTGGCGTGGTTACACGTGGTCTGCGGTTGTGAGACAGGTTGGAAGTACTGACAAATTCTCTAAAAGGACGTTGGAGGCAACTTATGGTAGAGAAATTAACATGCAATGCTCTGGCAACAACTCTGGTGGACATTCCTGCAGTCAGCATGCCAATTGCATGCTCCCTCAAAACTTGCGACATCTATGGCATTGTGTTGTGTGACAAAACTGCACATTTTAAGAGTGGCCTTTTATTGTCCCCTGCACAATGTGCACCTGTCTAATGATCGTGCTGTTTAATCAGCTTCTTGAAATAACACACCTGTCAGGTGGATGGATTATCTTGGCAAAGGAGAAATGCTGACTAACAGGGACGTAAACAAATTTGTGGACAACATTTGAGAGAAACACTTTTTTTGTGCATATAGAACATTCTGGGATCTTTTATTTCAGCTCATGACTCATGAGACCAAAACTTTACATGTTTTGTTCGGCATATCTGTCTGACTTGGAGACTGCAGAACATTTTAAAAGTACAAAGTCACTCTGAATGTTTCTAATTTTGCTACACCCATACTACAGTAAATACTGTACGTACTGTACTGTTTATGTTTTATATTTCTTTCAGGTGATATATAAATCCTCATTTCCTCCTATTCCAAACCAAGCACTAAGCCTCCTGTCTCTTCCACAGGATTGAATATCTATTTCAAAATATTTGTGGTTAGTCTTTCATGCTGGATCATATTCAGGATTATGGAGCAAATCAGATGGATAAATAACACCCAAACCCTCTTTTCTGTCAAAATGCATCAATCTGATATTGTGCACTATACTCCGGAGATCTTTAATTATGCATACTGCAAGAACTCTCAATCGTATACAGTAAGGACCGCCGGAATAATACATTGACCAAACCCAATGATAAATGGAAGACTTTACTCAATATTGTCAAATGTTAGGCTCAATGGCTTATACAGTCATCCGTCACCAGTCCAGCTCTACATGTAATTGGTCAAATCATGTGGTCTGTTAGTCTTGAATGATGGAGGGCGGGGAGAGGGGAAACTGTCGAGTTGTATAATCCCGTTACAGCATAGCCTGTCCATGTCTGACAAGTGTTCACACTGCCCATGTTAAACCCCATAGAATGCTTCCTAACAAAAATGAACAGATCATGTTTCACTCACCAACACTAAAGACTAATGTTCTTAATGTAAGTATAAAACAGACAATACTGTACCTATGCATATAACATACATTGCCTTCAGAAAGAATTCACAACCCTTGACTTATTCCACATTTTGTTGTGTTACAGCCTGGATTCAAAATGGATTAAATAAATCAAAAATCTCACCCATCTACACACAATAACCAATAATGGAAATGAAATACCGAAATATCTAATTTACCTAAGTATTCACACCCCTAAGTCAATACTTTGCAGAAGCACCTAAGAGCTTTATACACCTGTATTGCACAATATTTGCCCATTATTATTTTTTTTTATTGTTTCAAACTCTGTTAAGTTGATTGTTGATTACTGCTAGATAGTCATTTAGATAGATAGATAGATTTTCAAGACAATTTAAGTCAAAACTGTAACTAGGTCACCTTGGTAAGCAACTCCAGTGTAGATTTGACCTTTTGTTTGAGATAATTTTCCTGTTGAAAGGTGAATTCATCTCCCAGTGTCTGTTGGACAGCAGACTAAACCAGGTTTTCCACTAAGATTTTGCCAGTTCTTATGGCTGTATTCAGTTATTTTTTATCCTAAAAAAAACTCCCCAGTCCTTGCAGAAAACAAGCATACACATAACATGATTCAGCCACCACCAGGCTTGAAAATATGATGAGTGGTTGGATTTGCCCTAACATAACACTTTGTATTCAGGACAAAACGTTAATGTCTTTGCAAAACAAATTGAAGTATTACTTAAGTTCTCATATCACAACCATTAAACTCTAACTGGTGAAATCCCTGATCAGTTTCCTTCCTCTCCAGCAACTGTATCTTTGTAGTGACTGGGTGATACACTATTGATACACCACCCACAGCCTAATTATTAATGCTCAAAGGGATATTCAGCATCAAATGCCCTTCTTTGCAAGTTACTGAAAACCTCCCTGGTCTTTGTGGTTGAATCTGTGCTTGAAATTCACTACTCAATTGAGGGACCTTACAGATCATTTAAATTGTGGGCTACACAATTTAGTAATAAAAAAAATTATGTTAACCACTATTATTGAACACGGGGTATATGCAACTTATTATGCGATTTGTTAAGCACATTTGTACTCCTGAACTTATTTAGGCTTGCCATAACTAAAGTGTTGATTACTTATTGACTAATGACAAAAGATATAAGTGCCTTTGAACGGGGTATGGTAGTAGGTGCTAGGCGCAACGGTTTGTGTCAAGAACTGCTACGCTGCTGGGTTTTTCATGCTCAAGTTCCCTGTGTGTATCAGGAATGGTCCACCACTCAAAGGACATCCAGCTAACTTGACACAAATGTGTGAAGCATTGGTGTAACGGATTTCCTCCTCCTCTTCATCAGAAGAGGAGGAGCAGGGATTGAACCAAAATGCAGCGGAGTTTGAAGACATCATTTATTAAAGAATAACACGAAAACACGAACTTGACTAATAAACTAACAAAACAACAAACGGTGTAGACAGACCTGGACGACGGACTCACATAACACGAATAACGCACGAACAGGGAAAATAGCCTACACATAATTTAACTATGAACAAACAAACCGAAACAGTCCCGTATGGTGCGACAAACACTAACACAGGAGACAACCACCCACAACGAACACTGTGAAACCACCTACCTAAATATGACTCTTAATTAGAGGAACGCCAAACACCTGCCTCTAATTAAGAGCCATACCAGGCAAGCCATAAACCAACATAGAAACAGAAAACATAGAATGCCCACCCAAACTCACGTCCTGACCAACTAACACATACAACAAACTAACAGAAATAGGTCAGGAACGTGACAATTGGAGTCAACATGGGCCAGCATCCCTGTGGAACATTTTCAACACCTTGTAGAGACCATGCCCCAATGAATTGAGGCTGTTCGGAGGCAAAAGGGGGCGTGGGAGGGGGTGGCAAATCAATATTAGTAAGGCATTCTTTTGTACATAGGTATTTTAGGCTTACGGGGCAAAATACAGCTTGTTTCCTAAACTGAAATAACCCAACACCAACACACACACACATAAGTGATCCGTACACTTCATTCCTTTTAATGCTTTAATGTTTAAAAGCTTACGTTGGATTTTGTGTTTCAATATCCTGCATACACAGCATGCTGTGTCTCTAACTCGCTTAGCTAATGGATGAATAGTCACTTTAGGCCCTGACAGATCTACTGCACCAGCAGGGAGTTGATTGATGTATGTCACTGATGTCTCCCGGACCATGAAGAGATTAAGTAAAAAGCATTGCTGAGATTATGTGCCATGCAAAAATTGATGTGGCTGATCGCAAATTGTGTTTACCCGGAGATTTATGGGATACTCCACGGACTATATTCATTGGCATGACCTCTGATCACCCTATTTGGTGAATGAGGGTCACGCCTTAATTCCCTCCACAAGTTCAGTGCAAGTGCAGTACTGTAAAACATTAGATTTAGCTAGGGTTTAGCTGGATTTACTGATATACAGTAACTGTAACCACAGATAAAAAAGAGACACTATTTAGCCTCTGTGGACAATCAGACTTAATGGACTTTATGGGATAAATCCCTTGTGCAGATTTTGGATACGCCACAATATCATATGAGTCATCATTGTGGCTCAACAAAGGCTTGGACATTGACTCTGCTCCTGGACATTACGTACAGTATTGACATTAATTACATATACGGGATGTCTAAGCCTGCCTTGATTACTTATCAGTTCCATATGCCTGTTTTTACCATGGGAACAACAGGCATCATTGGCTCATATACTGTAGCGTGCAGTACTATCACATCTCACCCTACCTATCATTATTAGGGATTTCGATGTATACATTCAGGTCCATAATTATTGGCACCCTTGATAAAGATGAGCAAAAAAGACTGTATAAAATAAAAGTAGAAATACTGAGCTATATTGAATGCTTACGTTTTGGGGGAAATTTTACTATTTTATACTGATACAATTCAGTGACATGCGGTGAGATGGGTGGCTGGATAAGCACGGGCTATTATTAACGCCAGATTTACTCACAAATAAACCTTGATGAAGCACAAGTTCACCATTCAACAGATACAGTAGCTCCAACAACCAGAGTGACATAGGCTATTAACCAAAATAGACAATTTTCACCAAATACCAACATAAGCGATAGCCTCCGATGGCAGCATATTTCATATGATCCAACAAAATTACACACTGCTCAAATCAGGTCAGCCATAGACCGATGTAGCATCCACAGTTACAATTGATAGGTGGCACTAAAACCCAATATATAGACACATTTCATCTGAATAATTCGCAACGCATACTCCATAGCCTTTCACAATGGATTTACAATTCTTCCAATGCACCATGTGTGGCGCTTGCAATAACCCCCCCCCCCCCCCCCCCATACATAATAATATTATTATGTGAAATATTATTACACACACACATAGAATAAATACGTTTCTAATGAAATGTACATAAACAATCGAAATGACTGAAAAATGCAGTTCAAAACGTCAAAAAAACGTGTCTCATCAAAAACAACATTCTAGCTTGATGAATCAAATGCATTCAAAGAGATGTTAACCAGCAAATTGAAAAGGCAAATGCATTTAGGCCTAACTTTACTTGCTATAAATTAAGTCAATGTATCCTTCAGGGTGAACAGAGAACATACACTGTAAAAGTCACAGAAGAACCCTGTGTCCATTATTTTAATCTGCATGCACACAGCAGGCACACAGTCGTGTGGAAGACGTATCCCCAATACCTCCGTCGATCCCATTTTCACACTGACACACAAGGTCACACACACACACACACACACACACACACACACACACATACACACACACATACACACACACACACACACACACACACACACACACACACACACACACACACACACACACACACACACACACACACACACACACACACACACACACACACACACACACACAAACAAACAGTAGCTAGTGGCACAGTTCTACCATGCAGCACACCTGCAGCTCCATCCATTAGGGCAGCCAGCCAGTCGGAGAGCAGAATCCTCCCATACAAGTGCGCCGCCATGCAGTCACGCACGTAAAATGGTTTTAGTGTATTTAGTCGCATCTGTCTTGTAGAAGCCAAGGCTCGGGCCCGTATTGAATGAGGGAAAAAGCCCCATTCCCACTACGTCCACAAGGCAAAAGTAAATGTCAGGGTAAAAAGTATTCATTGGTAATGACGTTTCAGACAAGTGTTCAGTCCAGTACTCACTGTTTGCCTGCCCAACATTTCAGAGTCAGGGTGATGGCGGTGGCCTTGCCTGTCATGAATAAAGTCACATCTTGTATCAAATCAAATAGTTTTTGGCACATGCACCGAATACAACAGGTGTAGTAGACCTTACAGTGAAATGCTCACTTACACCTACAATGCAGTTTTAACAAAAAAAGTGTTAAAGTATTTACTAAAATAACCTGAAGTAAAAAAGAGTGACTATGCATAAATAACAGAGAGTAGGAGCAGCGTATAAATGGGGGGTTGGGTGGGGACAATGCAAATAGTCCGGGTAGCCATTTCATTAACTGTTCAGGAGTCTTATGGCTTGAGGGTAGAAGCTGTTAAGAAGCCTTCTGGACCTAGACTTGGCAATCCGGTACAGCTTGATGTGCGGTAGCAGAGTGAACCGTCTATGGCTAGGGCGGCTGGAGTCCTTGGCAATTGTTTGTGCCTTCCTCTGACACCGCCTGGGATAGAGGTCCTGGATGGTGGAAGCTTGGCCCCAGTGATGTACTGGGCCGTACTCACTACCCCCTGTTGTGCCTTGCGGTCGGAGGCTGAGCAGTTGTTCCTGTATGCTGCCTGGTCTTAACTTTCATTATAGTTGACCTTTCACTCTTTTCTGCATATGCATTTTTCTTGCAATGCAAAACCCACCACTTGTGTGTGTGGCAAACGAGCTCTATTTTCATGTCATCCAACAAATAGAAACGCCTGGAGTTGGCAAAACGGCATTGGCACTTGGATTGGAACCAATGCTATTGTCATATGACATGAAAATAGAGCTCGTTGGCCACGCACACCAGTGGTGGGTTTTGCATTGCAAGAAAAATGCATATGCAGAAAAGAACCTCATACTGTAAAATATGTTGGTGGATCTTTGTGTTATGGGGCTACTTTGCTTCCACTAGTCCTGGGGCCCTTGTTAAGGTCAAATGCATTATGAACTTTACCTATTACCGGGACATTTTAGCCAAAAACCAGAAGCCTGAAACTTGGTCACAAGTGTATCCCTCCCAATGTGTTCTCAAATCTCATAAAACATTTTATAAAAAGGCTCCGTGTCGTTATCTTTGCAAGGTGAGTTATCAAAATGTATTGAAAATAGGGACGCTAATCATTTTTACCCCTACGTTTTTTATATATTTTTCTTATTGCTCTCTGAGCAATTGAATTAGTATAAAATAATACTTTTATATTTTTGGGAAACATATATTTATTTTATTCAATCTTTTAAAATCATTTTGATCAATGGTACATGATTGAAATTCTGCCCATCCCTGGCATATCCCTTATTGGTCGCTATAGCCCGATTCTGTCAAGCAAAGTTGTTGCTTGTGTTCTGTGTTTTTTCCCCCAGCCCTTGTCTGTGGAGGACTCTAAAATAAGAAATCCCCCTTCTACAGATATAATTAATCACTGTGGGAGTAGAAACCATGTAATTATTTAGGTTACCTCAGAATGCTTCGAAGCCCTTCACTTTACATCCTAGAGCACCATTTCACCAGCTACAGTACATAGCCACTTAAGCTATCAAGCCTGAAATAATTTTCTCCCCCATCATTTTTTGCTGCTACATGAATAGTTGCATTCGGTGGAAGTTGCAATTTTTGAAAAGGTTGCAGTATCACCTTGGGTTACTACACAGCTTACAGTAATGTGTTTTGATTTGAAGAGACCTAATTTGAAGGAAAGCACTTCATTGGTACAAGCAATGTAATGGAACCGAGTGATAGACCATTAACATACTCCCTGCTGCAAGCTAAACGTCAGTCATCTGTTTCAGTTCTGATGAAAGCCAATAGAAGTTCAAAGGGAAATACGTTCAAGCCCGCCTCTCTCTCCCTCTCTCTCTCTCTCTGCTGACTAGTGAGGCCTGCAATGGGGAATATGAGGGATTTGTCTGGCCTAGAATATGTTTAGACAATAATACATTCAGCTTGAGACTTCTGTGCAGTACATTTCAGTGTAATTAATAGTTCATGCATCGTTTCACTGAGATCTGCACCAGAAGCAGAAATCTCTTTGGTATGATACTCTGTACTATACATTGCAATGACTGCTCTAACGCGGAACCCAACCGGCTGCGTGCGTGCGCCATCGTGCATACATTTATTTTGTCCCCCCACACCAAACGCGATCATGACACGCAGGTTAAAATATCAAAACAAACTCTGAACCAATTATATTAATTTGGGGGCAGGTAGAAAAGCATTAAACATTTATGGCAATTTAGCTATCTAGCTTGAACTTGCTAGCTAAATTGTCCTATTTAAATAGCTTGCTGTTGCTTGCTAATTTGTCCTGGGATATAACCCAGGACAAATTATTATTGTTATTTTATTATTGTTAATTATTATTGTTATTTTTTCAAATTGTTATTTTACCTGAAATGCACAAGGTCCTCTACTCCGACAATTCATCCACACATAAAACGGTCAACCGAATCGTTTCTAGTCATCTCTCCTCCATTCAGGCTTTTTCTTCTCTGGACTTTATGTTGTGATTGGCAACTTTCATAAATTAGGTGCATTACCTCCACCGACCTCGTTCGTCTTTCAGTCACCCAATGAGGAGATGAGACCTGCTTCTATAAAACAATTAGGAGATGGTAGAGGCAGGACTTGCAGCGCAATCTGCATCACAAATAGAACTGACTTCTATTTTAGCCCTTGGAAATGCAGACACTCGTTGGCACGCGCGAGCAGTGTGGGAGCAATTTTTGCAACGCGAGCGCACGCGACGCGAGGGGTGTAGTCAACCTGTGAGTATCCAGCAGGCATATTTCTTCCATACCATTTCACATTTGCTAGACTCTATGACTCTAATCCCATTTTGAGGAATGGCTGAATGCTATATGTGTCACGTGTGCTCCCTCTCCGGCCTCTAGGTCACCAGGCTGCTCGTTATGGTGCACACCTGTCACCATCATTACGCGCATCAGCACATTATGACACTCACCTGGACTCCATTACCTGGCCTTTATATATCACTCCCTTTGGTTCCTTCCCCAGGTGTCATTGTTGCTGTGTCATGTCTGTGTGTTGTCCGTGTTTCTTATATTATTTTGACGGGTTCCCCTGCTGGCTCGACGGGTTTCGATACCTCAGCGGGATCGACAAGCTGCCATGCCTCAGCTGGCTCGACAGGCTCCCATGCCTCAGCAGGTTTGATAGGCTCCCTCAGATGGGTGAACAGTTTCCCGTGCCTCGACCAAGGTAACTGGTTCGTCAGCTGGTTCGTCAGGTTTCTGAGGCGACCGGTCCACTCCTGAACCCCGGGATCATCCCTGTGGTTGGTGTCCTGCGGCTGTAGCCGAACGCGCCGCAGACAGGGTACTGTTATGTATGCTCTCTTTACGGCGCTCTAGGTTGCCATGCTGCCGCGCTTTAGCTGGATCGACAGGTTTCCACGCCTTAGCAGAGGTGACCGGTCCGCTCCTGATCCCCGGGATCATCATCTTGGTCGGCATCCTGCGGCTGGAGCCGCGCGTCAGGGAGGGGGTACTGTCACGTGTGCTCCGGCCTCTAGGTCACCAGGCTGCTCGTTATGGTGCACATCTGTCACCATTGTTACGCGCATCAGTGCATTATGACACTCACCTGGACTCCATCACCTCCTTGTGACTACCTGCCTTTTATATGTCACTCCGTTTGGTTCTTTCCCCAGGCGTCATTGTTTCTGTTCCTGTGTCATGTCTGTGCGTTGTTCGTGTTTCTTATTTTGTATTGTGTTGTTGTCGCGTTCTGACCATAGTTCTTGTGTGTTTTACTTGTTTTAGTGTTGGTCAGGACGTGAGCTAGGTGGGCATTCTATGTTGTGTGTCTAGTTTGTCCATTTCTATGTATGCCTGATATGGTTCTCAATCAGAGGCAGGTGTTTGTCATTGTCTCTGATTGGGAACCATATTTAGGTGGCTTGTTTTGTGTTGGGGTTTGTGGGTGGTTGTTTCCTGTCTTTGTGTTCTGCACCAGATAGGACTGTCTCGGTTTTCACGTTTGTTATTTTGTATTTTGTATAGTGTTCACGTTATCGTCTCTTTGTTATTAAACATGTTGAACACTAAGCGCGCTGCGTTTTGGTCCTCTCCTTCATCTCAGGAAGAAAACCGGTACAGTTGTGTTTATTTATTAAAACACTCACTCCCTGAACATGCTTCCCGAATCTCAGAGCACATCGCTACAATATGCAATCGTCAACAAGAAAACATATTTCTAAGTAGGCTTTTTTTTAGTAGGTGCTTGAAAAAGCAGTCAATAAACTAGACGTTTTTTGGAAATGTTGACGGTTATTCAGCTCAAAGGTCTCCATGACCTACATAAAGACACTGAATTTTAAGTTTACTATTCCAACGTAGATTGCTGAATCACAAAGTACTGGATACAACACAAACCCTCTGAGAAATACATAATATTTGTTTAATTTAATGAGTATGACCGGTATTCTACAAACTGGCTCAAAACAGAAGGGCATAGCCTCGTCTTCTCCAGGTACTCATAAGTTGAATTTACGAAAGAGTAGTAGAGGCGTTTTCACAGTTATTTTATTAACCACAGGCACAAATTGAGTTCCCTAAGTCCCAGTGCAATACAGTATATCTTAAATACAATGGGATGAATAAGGAGAGCACTGGCTCATTGGGATTTCTCATTATCATACTTGCATGGTGAATTGATTCAGTTTGAATAGATTGAAGTTAATTGCAAAGATTAAACCTGCAATGGCTTTTGTATTGACTGGAATTTTGGTAACACTTTACAATTTACATAATGCTGATAAGTACAATGCCAATGCATTATGATGAAGTTATATTGCATCATGAGAATGTTTGTCTTGTCTTAATTATTATATATTTTTTTAATGATGTTGTATTACTGTCTTACAATTATCAATTATTATTTAACTTAAAGGGGCAAACTGGGATTCAAACCACAGTGTCACCTCACCACTTCTTTGGTCACCAGTTGAGGAATTGAGTAAGACAGTTGAACTAAGGTCAAGAGGCATTTATAAGTCATATACTTCAATAACCAATTGCTATATATCTATCATTCCTTTAAAAGTCCAAAAATGGATGTAACACTCCCAGATTGTCCCTTTCACTCTTAAGGTGCACCAGTTGTGACATACATTTTTAAGATTTCACAACTGGGAAGTCAAAGTCGTTAAGGTATTCTGAGGAGACAGTGAACACATGATGCTGTGAAGCAGCAAGCACAAAATCCTCAAACCTCTCTCCACCAATTATGATTCACCCCTTTTGCTGATAAAGGGTTCAACATCAGTTCAGCTAAAGATGAATACACCATAATGAACACATCCTTTGGAGTGTTCCAGACCGATTCAGAATTAGAGCGATTAGAGACCTCCGTTGAAATCCCAGACGAGTCAGGCAAAGTTGCTATTGTGCGGCGTCAGCTGTTCGCAACCAGTAATGTGATCCTTGCCAATTGGGATAGTACTTGTGTCCAAATGAGAAGTGGCAGGTCTGTCATGATGGTGACAGACCCACAGCTTATTGTCTCCAGTCTAGAAAACACAGTGGTCAATTGGACATAGGATACAACAAAGTATTGGGCCGACACTTGAGTATCACATTTATTTAGACAGTTTCACTATAATTCACATTACTTTTCACAGCTCTGGGAGTTATTTGTGACGAAGTGTTTCAGATCTAGGACTGAGGCATCTTGGGATTTTTTTATTTGACTGTACCACTTAGTGAATTAAGAGGAAGAGCAACCGTATGAGCACTAGGTAGTTCCTTCTTTAAAAAACAACAACATGCAAACATATTCCGTCTTCAATTATTTTTCTCATATCCCACAAAAGGATATGGTCGCAGGTGTCAAAATGTATTTACATTTATTTAAATGATTTATTTAACCTTTAAATGTATTTTTGAATGTATTATTATCACTGATGCAGGAGATGCAAAACATTGTCCAGAAAGGTCCAGCCATTTTTTTATTTTAAGGAAGAGAAGACGGTGAAGACCAATTGGAGCCAGGCACGTCCATTACATTGAAATGAAATGCAACCAGCACATGTGTGTTGGGGAGAGAAAAGTCAGTCTATCGTGGAGACATTCCATGGACTGGCTCACTGAATCAATCTGATCAGTGCATACAAACTAGTAGATACTGTGGGCATCCGTTTCACAGAGTTGCTGTGTAAACCAAGCAGGAAATGGCCAGGGCACGGTGCAGCGGAGTTAGCTGAGCCAGAAACCAATAGAGAGATGTTCAAGGACAGTGAGATGATAGAGCAACACAGGAGAAAAGGAGTGTCATTTTACTGAGGGCAAAGAAAATCAAATAATTAAAGGTTGTGGGTGGGTTGGGGAGGGGGAGTGAGGGACATAGATTTGAAGGCAGGGGTAATCCAAACCAAATATGTTGTTTTTTGGGAAAGGTACGATCATTCAATACCCACTGCTGTTATTTTTAAAATCTCTGTTCGGTATTGGTAGATTATTTTACAGGTACTATGACCAGCTGATGTAATGATGAGCTGTGGTTCACGGTTAACAGAGGACATGCAGATTCGGGAAGACAGGGAGACAGAAATATTACCCTTCTCCTTCATGTTGTGACTGAAACCAAAATGTATTTCAGGAAATAACTTAATGGGCTGGAGAGTAAATAAGTCACTGTGTACAGTTACAGAAACAGGTATCTACGACACGAGTGAACATCATTAATTCATTTGGGTTTTTAAGTATTCTGAAACTTACTGACATTCAAGTAACCACCAATTATGACCCCCTTGATTAATCAGGACAGTATGTTATAACCAAGCTTCCAGTATGCATCTGGCACATCCAGAGTTTTGTATAGAAATCCTGCTTAGGCTACAGTTTATGCCCACATCAAAGTGATGGTATGATTGAGACAGCATCAGCTTTGACATATTGAAGAAAATGGACATTGTCCCTTGTACGCTTCACTCCACCAATGTTGTGAAATGGCAGACAGATACTACACATTTGGTTGAAGTGGCTTTGTCAGTGACAGCCCACCAAATGCTCTTTGGCATGTCCACTCATCCGTTTATGGAAGAATATTCAGACAGTTGGAAAACTGGTGTAGGAGGACCGTTATCGCACTCAAAAAAATACCAAGTCAAATAGGATGACAAGCTGAAACTGCACGCATATTTTCTTAAATTTTCTCAAAAAACAAATCTAAATAACTTAAATTCTGTTATTTTTATCATTAGTTGTTGCCCTTGACACAGTCAAATAATGCTGCTATGTTTTCCTGGATCTTAGTTGACCTGCAATAGGCATACATGTCACGCTGGTATGAATGATTCGTGAGACAGGCGCAGGAATGGGTAATAGGGCTTTTTATTTCTTACCCAGAAGACCAAACAAACATGTATACAAAACACAGGGTTGAAACCCAAACAAAAGAGCGAGGAGTACCTTGAATAAATAACACACGCGCACAATGATTAACACACGGGACGAGATTCGTAATCATCTGCACAATCCACAATGGCACAAAAGCCAAAGCACACAGCACAGCTACTCACACACACCAACGGACATGGTAACAATAATCGACAGGACACTGGTAAACCAAGGTCACACTTATACAATTACTAATGTCTGGGAATAGGGGTCAGGTGTGCATAATGAAAGTTCCGGAGGGATCTGTAACAATACAATTGATCTGCAAAAACTTCAGTGGTGCTACAGTGGTATTTCATTTTTGGGGGTATATTTTCTGACGTGATTTAGCATGGAAAAGGATCCCAATAATAAGATGTCAACTTGCAGCAAGGTGCACAGAAGTGTTAGGGAGGATGGAAATTGAATTATCTCAAATCTCTGTGGGATTTCATCAAATTGGTCTGTTATAGAGAGAGAGAGAGAGAGAGAGAGAGAGAGATGAAGAACAGAGAGAGAGAGAGAGAGAGAGAGAGAGATAGAGAGAGAGAGAGAGACAAAGAACAGAGAGAGGTAGAGTGGTAGAGAAAGAGAGAGGTAGAGAGAGACAGAAAAAGAGAGAAAGTGAGAATGGTAGAGAAAGAGAGAGGTAGAGGGAGACAGAAAAAGAGAGAAAGTGAGAGAGAGCGAGAGAGAGAGCATGAAAGGGAGAGAGAATGGGAGAAAGAGAGAGAAGTCATTATGGCAGAATAAAAAGCAGAGTAGCTATTGGACAGGTTTACCTCTCCTTTTGATAGCACTCCCTCTGAGTTTTCCCAACACAGTGGGCCAGTTCGTTCAGCCAGCACACACATTATCCCAGGCACTCTCCGATCACCTTCACTTGGTTATCAATGCCTTCTATTCCAAATGGGAGCAGAGGTACAACAGAGCCACCCAAACATGTTAATGCCTCAAAAGAAGAGATTCAAGTTACATGCTAGCTTGGCAATGTTTCACATTAGCACGCTAGCAAATTTGATTAATTTAGCTTAACAGCCAAGGGCAATATACTCTTGTGGTAATCATACACTTGACGGCATCCATTTCCCCCATCTACCAATTGACGATATGTCCCACCAACAGTAACCTATGTGGTTCAAATGTCCAGGGAATAGTCAAATTGTTTTTGACATTACAATTGCAGGTCTCAAGCCAACCACAAGTTGGTCCCAGGACAGGTAATTTCCAATGACAGTGTGGTAGTTGGGGAATTTCCTGACATTTGGTTCCCATGCTCAATGCCTGTTGATGTTCACTATACTATGACATTTTCTGATTCAGAAATGGTTCCCCTCACCACAAATTACATATTCATCCTCAATATGAAAGCACTAGTGGGCACCGCTGTAGGTGGGCCTGTCTGGTATCTAAACGGCATTGACAGTTCTTCATATTCAGAGGACGTGGAGCTGAGCTGTTTAATTATAAATTGACCTAGGAAAATCCAACGTTTCAAATCTAATACGGTCTCGGGGATTAATGCTTGCCTAGAGCAATAACAGTAAGTATTAAGGCACTTTCCTGGGCCTACCATCGAGCTCGAGGCTACAGCCCTGAGCCAGCTGGCAATACATTGGACACACAAAGCTCTGAAGACTGAAGAGCTGGAAAGACAGTAAACCTACGTGATTTTGGAGCCGTACGATGCAGATTGCCAAATTATAAACAAGGTGAAGTTTTGATTGGTTTTCGACATGTTGTTGTTTTATTCAATGTATACAATCATAAAATAAAAATGTTATGTTACATATTAACAATTTAACAGGTACTCATCTTGAAATATCTGACACTTGAAACACTTTTTAACAAAGTGCTGGCGAGCCTGCGATAATTTGCATGGTTGAAATGCCAGAGCACAGTTTCAAGTGCTCACAGGTGTGATCCCAGGCTCTCAGCTTCACTCGTCAACTGAGACAAAGCAAGGGGTTCCTGGCATGGATTTCTGCCCAATCAAAGTGCTCTCTGGGGCTCCGTGTTTGGCACATTTGGGCCCACCGGCGCTCCCTCTAGTATTGTCCTCTCAGTGTGTAGGAACAATGGCGGCCTGTAAACAGGGTCCCCAGAGCCAACACAGGTCATACAGTAGGCCCTGGCTGCCACTGCTCTAGTGGCGATATGGCTGGTGCAACTAGTCCCTCACCAGTTGAGACAGCATGAATGTATCATGTGTGGGTGAGGACATCTCCACCCCCATAGATTTGAATTGGTGTGACTGTATATCCATTGCTTTGTGACATGGATAAGGAGGTAGTGATTTTGGAACCTGGCAGTGCAGACCTTTGTCATGCCTCTACACATAATAGCTGTTTAGACTACAGGTGACATCCCAACATGTGACGTGAAGCTGTACCCATTTTTAACCACTGTATGCATATATTGATTCTTTCGTTTTTGTGCTCTTAGAAGCTCAATGCACGAGTGTTTGAATTCCTGTCATATTTTATCTGGGAAGGTATAAAGGAAACACTTGTATGATGAGTTCATATTACTTTCTTTTAATCTTATCTCAATCTTCTGAATCCTAGATTTTCTTTAAGGTAAGATGAGGCAATCTCTATGTTGATGGCCCAAGGCCATCCTGTCTCACTGGCTGTATAGTTTCCACAGAGCTTTTTCATTGCATTATTGCTGCCTCTGGGTAAGCCCTGAGCAAAGCGGCCCCATTCAGTAAACATTCAAATGTTCTCTATCTGGATAGAAGCTTCTAAATGTATATCCTGTACTGAAATGAATTACAACGTAAAAAGCTGATGAAAATACGTTTACCGGAGATGTAACCTTAATAGTAAAAACAAAGAAGCAATCCACAGAATTCAGATATCTACTACATTCAATGTAGCACATTTTTATGGGGCTATAAACGATAAGATGAATTAGTATAAATGTTAATCACACATTCTATTCATTAGTTATATCGAAATTGGCTCTCAGTCCTGATTGTTTTTCATAACAGGAACAGTAGCAACAAGAATACTATAAAAAATGCTATATTTATAAAGGGATAATGTATCAAACTAAAACATTCCATAATACATCATATTGAAATTAAATGGACCAAAAATGATATAGATGAATCAGATACAGCCATTCTAGTTGGTTTTGGCCAACATGTCAGACGGTTCTCTGTGTTTTAATGTAACCTCTGTGACTCCTGTAACTTTAATAGCAAATATCTCCTATGTAATTACTGCCACATCCAGTCAGACGCAGAAAAAAATGACTGTCATCATTATAATCACTCCAAACATACCCCGGACATCTGTGCCTAAGTGCCTCTGCCCCAATGTGTGTATGTAATAAGTCTTTGTTCAGAGCAGTAAAAGATAGCACTACTGTACATGGTGGGCTATTCAATATGCAAGTGCTCTGTAACAATAAGAGCAAACATCGATGGAAATGCATGCTTTACATCCCTTTGCAGCAAACCACCAACCCACGGAGTGATTCAACACTGGCAATGTGGAATGCACATACTCACTAATGCTTGTATTGTAGAAGGAAAATGTACTGAGTAAACTCATTGTGAATGTAGTCTTAGGCGAACTGCAGGTGCTTTCGAAGCCTTTTAGCACGTCTCTGAAAACCTTTTCAAGTACGTCTCTCTTTGCCAAGGCACACTTTTTAAACGAGGACTTTTTTTCTAGGAGGGGAAGCGACTGTCACATTTCCAAAGGGCCGTATCTGGGCTGCCTGCTATGATGTCTGTTTCTTTCCACAATCAGCCTTTACATTCTAAAGAGGCGATGTAATGAGAAAAGTGCATAGGCCTCCTGTCTCCCGGGAGTGGGAATAAATACATTGAACACACTAAAACACACTAATTAGCTTTTCTCCTTCCTCCTCACTGAGGCTTCTAAAGAGAACAACTGATTAGTCATTTTTTTTTTGAAGTAAGTTCAAACTTGACACTTTATACGTTAATGGACTCACATTTAGAGATTACACTTGTGTTTGGGTCTAATCAGGGTATTATTGTCACGATTTGAGATTCAGGTTTTTTTTATAGACCTATTATTATTTGCCTTAATATTAAGATGACCTTGTTTTGTGGTAAACTTAAACTAGATAGCACTGTCCAACAGATATCCATACAGACAGGTGGAAATAAGAAGCAAACCTGATCCACGGTATGTCCAGATCCAATGGAGTTATGATGATGATACTGTGTATCCACTAACTAGTCAGTAGTTATAAAGGGGAAGGAAAGTGGCAAGGAAGGAAAGTGATACGATACAAGTAACTTCCAAAATAATGGAAACATAATGGAAACACTTCAGTAAATGGGGGAATACAAAGTATATTGAAACCAGGTGCTTCCACACAGGTGCAATTCCTGAGTTAATTAAACAATTCATATTCCATCATGCTTAGGGTCATGTATAAGAATGACTGGCAGGCAATTATTTTGGCAATTAATTTGCTACCATGGTTAGGATGAAATTGCACCCATCCATGGGGCTCGAGTGGTAACTGAATGGTTTGATGAACATGAAAACGATGTAATCCATACGCCATGGCCGTATCAGTCACCAGATCTCAACCCAATTGAAAACTCATGGGAGATTCTGGAGCGGCGCATGAGACAGCGTTTTCCACCACCATCAAACCACAAATGATGGAATTTCTCATGGAAGAATGATATCGCATCCCTCCAATAGAGTTACAGACACATGTAGAATCTATGCCAAGGTGCATTGAAGATGTTCTGGCTCATGGTGGCCCAACACCCTATTAAAGACACTTTATTTTGGTGTTCCCTTTATCTTGGCAGTTACCTATATGTAGCAACACTACCTAAAGTGAAAGGGTAAAAACAATAACATAAAGTAAACTCATCCGTAGCTCCATTTTGGATCGCTTTATGTTTTTCTATTAAGCTGCACAGTCATTTATTGCCAGTGGATTTTATGTTACATTCCTATCTGGGAAAAGCTAGGAACAGCAATGGCAGGTCAAGCATAAGGTGCCCTTGCTAAGCAATATTCTAAAATTACAGTTCTTATACTGCCTCTGGCCCTCTGCCTGGACCAGGCTATTGTCCCTGCCATATAGCAGCAGTGACATTAAATAACAAGTAAATGAATTATTTTGCAGAGGAGCGAACCAGTGAAATTAATCTAAGGTGCCAGTCTGCTTTGTACCCATGCACTCCACTGATGACATTCTGCATTCTGAAAGGGTTCGAGAGAGGCCGCTTTCATTCTTACATCCTTGGAGTTTCTGGAACACAATGGGTTTTGGGCGATGCGTGTCGATAGATGAAATGAGAAGATGATAATTCCCGTTTCCATTTCTATATTAGAGGATCACATTCGGCATTCATCTTTGTTTACCAGAGACTGCCTCGGCCTCATGCATATTTAATGATGTGTCGGACTCAGAAGCCTTTATTAGATAGATGGAGTTTTTATTCAATTCAAGACAGATGAAAAAGTCAAATACCAAGATAGAAAACATTTTTTCCAGCCACAGAATCAATTCAATCACTTCAATTAACACAACCCGGCGCCATTTTGTGCCAACCCTATTTCCTTTTTTTAGGGCGGTTATGAACAATTGTCACATGCTTCCTAGGTTCTGGCCTTTCTAGGGAGTTTTTCCTAGCCACCGTGCTTCTACACCTGCATTGCTTGCTGTTTGGGGTTTTAGGCTGGGCTTCTGTACAGCACTTTGAGATATCAGCTGATGTAAGAAGGGCTTTATAAATACATTTGATTTGATTTTATGCTGATGATTTTCAAGCTGAAGTTTTTTTCCACTGAACAAATTTCGTTGTATAAATACTTCTTGGTCTGTATTTTAGAATTGTCTCAGATTAAGAGTGCTGATTTAGGATCAGTTCGGCCTTTTATATCATAATGAATGAACGGTGGGACCTGATCCTAGATCAGCACTCCTGCACTGAGACGATTTATGAATATGGTCCCTGGTCTTAGAATATCAATATGATATTATCTTACTCCTTGAGAATAATCGGGCTAACATGGTTGCTCATACTAACTGTGGGTTAGCAAACTGAATAGTAAAATCCCTATCTATGGCATCTGACTGTTTGAATGAATGGACAACTCGCTAGTTATCCATTAAGGTTGATTAGTCGATTAGTACAGAGTGAACTCTCTCTTTAAAAGGTATTTTGCACATTTGCATTGACCCATTCCCCTTTGAACAGGCCCAGCGGGACGTCTGGAGAAAGCACAAATTAACGAATAGGAGCAGTAATTTGAACATGTTTGTGCCTGCATGAAATGAGTCAGGTGTTTGCACTGCATGGGGTATGTCAATGTTTCTCTCTCGTTCTGTCTATTTTTCTCTCTCTACCTCCCTCCCATTATCTGTCTATCACTGTGTGTGTGTGTGTGTGTGTGATCGCTTGTGTGCGCGTGTATGGATGTGTGGTGAGTTCATGTCATACCATAGAGTGAACCCCAACAGCATCAATGCCTTGCAAACTCCTTCATACATCATTCCCAACACAATCGCCTTTCAGATGGAAAACTATGTCCAGTTATCTCATTGTTCCCGTTACACTGTAGAAAACATTCATGACATTGGAACATTGAAATCAATTCTAATCTACAGTATGTATCCACATAATGTAGAATCATCCATAAAAGTCCCTGCGACCATAGCGAAGATGATATGTTAGCTACCTCATTATTGCAGAAAGGAAGGAAAGGCAGAAGTAGGGCATTCCCGAAGACGTAGCTAGCATATGACTGGAGGACAGTCTGCAGAAAAGATGAAGCTTCTACTGAATGTCTTGATCATATCCCTCTGGGCGAGCAGGAAAACAGCCTTCGTTCCCTGTATCTGCCATCAAAGACCCTGTTACGTACCACTGCTGCTTTTGCTATTACTAAACATGCAATGAGTTATGTTGTGCAAAAAAATATCCATTGCAACTATGGACAATGAAATGATGCATTTCATATATATTTTATTTGAAACGTGTACTAATCATTATGACGACAATCCAGCGGATAATTGCCGAATATTTTTATGATGCTTTGAGGACGTCTTGTTCTTATCTACTGAACTCAATGCTGCTTCTGACATTTGGGAACAACAAATCATTAGTACAGTAAGACAGAATATCTCTCTCTCTCTCTCTCTCTCTCTCTCTCTCTCTGTGTCTCTGTGTCTCTGTGTCTCTGTGTCTCTGTGTCTCTGTGTCTCTGTGTCTCTGTGTCTCTGTGTCTCTGTCTCTGTGTCTCTGTGTCTCTGTGTCTCTGTGTCTCTGTGTCTCTGTGTCTCTGTGTCTCTGTCTCTGTCTCTGTCTCTGTCTCTGTGTCTCTGTGTCTCTGTGTCTCTGTGTCTCTGTGTCTCTGTGTCTCTCTGTCTCTCTGTCTCTCTGTCTCTCTGTCTCTCTGTCTCTGTGTCTCTGTGTCTCTGTGTCTCTGTGTCTCTCTGTCTCTGTGTCTCTCTGTCTCTCTGTGTCTCTGTGTCTCTGTCTGTCTCTCTGTCTGTCTCTCTGTCTGTCTCTCTGTCTGTCTCTCTGTCTGTCTCTCTGTCTGTCTCTCTGTGTGTGTGTGTGTTTTGTCAGCTCAGCATTGCTTATGTTTGTCCCAGTTCACTCCCTGTCCTAGTAATTACCTCTTCACACTGATCCCTTAATGCTGGAGTGTGGGCCTCGCATCCTCTGGGGCTCCATGTGCTAGATAAATAACTATGAGTTAGAAATTGATTAGCCACCAGTTAAATCCTGGGTATTAAACTTATTATGAGAGTCCATGACCTGAGCGGAGTGTACGGAATATGGCTTTAGCTCATCATAGATTGACAGCATGTTACTAAGCCATGTTGATTCTCTGTATGGAAGGAGGAGGATATGCAGTGTAGCATAGTATGGAGTAATGTTTGTGCCAACTCGGGTCTTTGTCATTTTCCGGGTAGTATTGCATTTGGGAGCAAAAGCAATCATTTTAGCTGTTTTAATTTTTTCTTCTCTAAATCACAGTTGAATGACTTGTGGCATTACAAGGGGTAGCCAAGGCAATGGTCGCCTTCTCCTTTAAGACTCATGAGCCACTAGAGCTGTAGCTAGGAAAATTACAGCTAAATACGGTAAAACCAGAGCCAAAGAGCTTTCCAGAAATTGCTCTAACGACAAGTCCAGGGTCAGGGCCCAGTTGCATAAAACATCTTAAGTGTTTCCCTTAAGAGTTTACCTAGGTAAGGGCATACTTAATTAAATTTCAAAGCATTTCTCTACGACTGGCCATGCCACCTGGCTACCCCTACCCCGGTCAACTGCCCGGCACCCTCCACAGCAATCCGCCAAAGCCCCCACCATTTTTCCTTCACCCAAATCCAGATAGCTGATGTTCTGAAAGAGCTGCAAAATCTGTACCCCTACAAATCAGCGGGGCTAGACAATCTGGACCCTCTCTTTCTAAAATGATCTGCTGAAATTGTTGCAACCCCTATTACTAGCCTGTTCAACCTCTCTTTCTTATCGTCTGAGATTCCCAAAGATTGGAAAGCTGCCACGGTCATCCCCCTCTTCAAAGGGGGTGACACTCTAGACCCAAACTGCTACAGACCTATATCTATCCTACCCTGTCTTTCTAAGGTCTTTGAAATCCAAGTTAACAAACAGATTACTGACCATTTCGAATCCCACCGTACCTTCTCCGCTATGCAATCTGGTTTCAGAGCTGGTCATGGGTGCACCTCAGCCACACTCAAGGTCCTAAACGACATCATAACCGCCATCGATAAGAGACATTACTGCGCGGCCGTATTAATCGACCTGGCCAAGGCTTTCGACTCTGTCAATCACCACATTCTTATTGGCAGACTCGACAGCCTTGGTTTCTCAAATGATTGCCTCGCCTGGTTTACCAACTACTTCTCTGATAGAGTTCAGTGTGTCAAATCGGAGGGCCTGTTGTCCGGACCTCTGGCAGTCTGTATGGGGGTGCCACAGGGTTCAATCCTCGGGCCGACTCTGTTCTCTGTATCCATCAATGATGTTGCTCTTGCTCCTGGTGATTCTCTGATACGCCTCTACGCAGACGACACCATTCTGTATACTTCTGGCCCCTCTTTGGACACTGTGTTAACTAACCTCCAGACAAGCTTCAATGCCATACAACTCTCCTTCAGTGGTCTCCAACTGCTCTTAAACGCAAGTAAAACTAAATGCATGCTATTCAACCAATCACTGCCCGCACCTAATCGCCCGTCCAGCATCACTTCTCTGGACGGCTCTGACTTAGAATATGTGGACAACTACAAATACCTAGGTGTCTGGTTAGACTGTAAACTCTGCTTCCAGACTCACATTAAGCATTTCCAATCCAAAATTAAATCTAGAATCGGCTACCTATATTGCAACAAAGCATCCTTCACTCATGCTGCCAAACATACCCTCGTAAAACTGACCATCCTACCGATCCTCGACTTCGGTGATGTCATCTATAAAATAGCCTCCAACACTCTACTCCACAAACTGGATGCAGTCTATCACAGTGCCATCCGTTTTGTCACCAAAGCCCCATACACTACCCACCATTGCGACCTGTACGCTCTCGTTGGTTGGCCCTCGCTTCATACTCGTCGCAAAACCCACCGACTACAGGTTATCTACAAGTCTCTGCTAGGTAAAGCCCCGCCTTATCTCAGCTCACTGGTCACCATAGCAGCACCCACTCGTAGCACACGCTCCAGCAGGTATATCTCACTGGTCACCCCCAAAGCCAATTCCTCCTTTGGTCGTCTTTCCTTCCAGTTCTCTGCTGCCAATGACTGGAATGAACTGCAAAAATCTCTGAAGCTGGAACCACTTATCTCCCTCACCAGCTGTCAGAGCAGCTCACAGGTTAGTGCACCTGTACATAGCCCATCTATAATTTAGCCCAAACAACTACCCCTTCCCCGACTGTATTTATTTATTTATTTTGCTCCTTTGCACCCCATTATTTCTATTTCTACTTTCCACATTCTTCCACTGCAAATCTACCATTCCAGTGTTTTACTTGCTATATTCTATTTACCTCGCCACCATGGCCTTTTTTTGCCTTTACCTCCCTTATCTCACCTCATTTGCTCACATTGTATATAGACTTATTTTTCTACTATATTATTGACTGTATGTTTTGTTTATTCCATGTGTAACTCTGGGTTGTTGTAGGTGTCGAATTGCTATGCTTTATCTTGGCCAGGTCGCAGTTGCAAATGAGAACTTGTTCTCAACTAGCCTACCTGGTTAAATAAAGGTGAAATAAAAATAAATAACACCACTGGCTGTGTGTAATGGTTATTATATGGTTTGGCTTGGAAAGGATTTTTCACCTGGTCACATACAACCGATGTGTTGTTCATTGAAGTCACAAATTAAGGGAAAAGGTGAGAGGGAATACAACTGTCACGCCTGCTCTCGCTCTTCCCACCTGGCACTCGAGGGCGCCAGGCTGCCCTGCATTACGCACACCTGCCTTCCCTTGTCACGCGCTTCAGCGATATTGGACTCACCTGGACTCACTCAATCACCTGTTTATTACCTCCCCTATATTTGTCAGTTCCCCAGCTCTGTTCCCCTCTGCTGAATGTTTGTCATATGTTCGTGTTACCCGTGTGCTGACGCTGTTCCTGTCTTGTTCTATGTCTGTTCCCGAATAAATATCTGACTCCCCGTACCTGCTTCTCCTATCAGGCATTGGCTCTTACAACAACGTGACTGCTATGAAAGTGAACTGTGGTTATGCCTGATCAGGCATGATTTTGTTGAAAAATGTTTCTTAAACAGAAGCCAACGAAACGGGGATAAAAATACCTGAATTTGTCCAATAGAAACTCTCGTTTGCAACTGTTGGATTAATGATTACACACTAGATGCAGGCAAGAGTGTGCAAGGTGGTATTGAATGTGTCTTTCACTGTCAAATTTTTCTCTTGACCTGTGTGCACCTACGTTGTAAACTATAATTCATAAGCTAGGTTGTAGCAACCTCATGATAGGTACTGGGAAAATTTGAGTATCATGTAGTAAACTACATTTATCGATGTTACATTGAGCTGGGTGAATGGAATATAAATGACAGTCATCCAACATGGTGTAATAGAAATAAGACCATGTTCATGGAAGAAAACAACGTCCTCCCTCGTCATAAACGGCACTGACTGCCACTGTTGCACACAGAGAGAGTCCATGCAACTTATTATGTGACTTGTTAAGCACATTTTTACTCTTTAACTTATTTACGCTTGCCAAAACAAAGGGATTGAATATATTTACACCATTTGGAAAAAATAAATTCACTTTTAAAACTGCAAAACTATATACCCCACCCCATGGCAAAATGTGTATAATTGCAGGAAATTAGCTGTAAAACTGCAATAAAAAAAGTATTTGTTTACATTTAGTTAATAAAAAAAAAGATTGCTAACAGATCTGTCTGTCCATATGAAATTATAGTTTTTAATCCCGGAGCTGAGTTAATGTGTAGAGGCTAATTCCCCCACCCAGGCAGTGGCAGTGCTGGCAACACTAGCTGCAGTAACCCATGGGGAGGGGGTCACACTCGAACATTCAGAGAGGGGGTATATTATTGTGACCCTGGTGACACAAAATCAAAGTCTGATTACATGGAGATGCCTGGGAATATGGTCAATACGGGTGACCGTATTGTGGGTGTTTCAGGGAAAAGGTGTACATTTGACCTCTATCATCTAGGACGTGACTATGATTAATAAAATCTCTCAATTTCTGCCCATTTTTTGCGCGGTCTTGCAGGCCTTCTCATGCAGCTGCAACTGTAAGTCCATTTGTAAATCAAGACCTTTCTTGAGTTGGGCTCTGGGATGGTGCAATTGTTGAGAATGTGAGCTTATGGTTGTGTGGGGGGTAAGGGTTAAGTGTGTGGGTGTATGTGTGTATCCCACAACTGTTGCGAAGGAGTGAAAGATGTTAGGGACAATAGAGAATGATCCACTGCTATATATAATACAAATCGAGGTGAGGGCGATGGAAATGCATTTGGCAGTTGATCTACTTCAATTCGGTAAATGGCACTGTATGCTCTTTTCAAAGGATGGATCCCAGTCGGTTCAGGGCTATGGGATACAGGGGGTCGAGGGTGGTCTGCCGGGCATTGGGATGACAACCCAACTCAGGATGAGGAGGGCTTTTAGCGGGTGGAATAGTAGGGACCAATTGGAGGTTTACTTAGTAGCAATGCAAATATCATGGTACAGCTATATAGACATCATGTTACTTTTTAATGGCACGTTCACAAACATATATTTTGATAAAAATAATTGAGAGTTGTGTCTCATTATTGTAAGTGGTGAAATAAGTATAGCCAGTTACAAGTGTAATGGCCTAGCAGATAATAAGAAAAGATGATCAGTATTTACCTGGCTAAAAGAGAAGAAATATAATATCTGTTGTTTACAGGAAACCCATTCAACAGTTTTAGATGAAGTTTTGTGGAAAAAGAACTGGAGGGGCGAAATATACTTCTCCCATGGACAAAGAAATTCAAAAGGGGTGATGGTTTAACTTAACAATAATTTTGATCCAAATGTGCAAATTGTCCAAACAGATCATCAATGTAGATGGATTATTTAAAATATGTTATTGGACAATAAACAGATATGGCTTATTAACCTATACGGTCCGAATAATGACGATCCAAGCTTCTTTGAAAATATATATAAGAATTTATCAACTCTACAAGCAACACTAGACTCTATTATTATGGTGGGAGATTTTAATACGGTCTTAAATGCCTCTATGAACTGGAAAGGAAATCACACTACAAACTATCACCCTCAGGCACTTAAGGAAATCAGGAATGTCATGGATATATTGGAATTAGTGCATATATGGAGACTTAAATACCCTGACCTAGTGAGATATACATGGCGGATGCTTAATCAAGCTAGTCGTCTTGACTACTTTCTTATGCCATTCTCTCTGGCACCAAAAGTTTAAAAAGTGTTGATATGGGACAGAATGCGGTCGGATCATCACATAATTGGCATATATATTACTCTTACAGAATTTCCACATGGGCGAGGATATCGGAAATTTAATCAAAGCGTACTAGATGATAAATTGTTTAGAACTAGGATAGACATAACATAGGTACAGCAGATCTCCGAATTGTATGGGACACTTTTAAGTGTGCCTTTAGAGGTCATACAATTCAGTACTCATCTATAAAACAAAAGCAATTTAGATTAGAAGAGTCCATATTAACAAAGGAAATTGAAGGACTAACAGTACAGTTAGATAGCAATAAAAACGGTACCATAGAGGCACAGAATAAGTTAGAGGAAAAACAAAAATAAATGGAGGAACTTATTCAAGAAAGATCCAGTGTAATATATTATAAAAAATAAAGCGAACTGGATGTAATATGGGGAAAAATGCAATATAGAAATGCTACCAATTTTTTTTTATTAAAACTTACAAATGTTGGAGTCACGCATGATTCACCAAATTATATTTTGAAAGAGGAAGTAAAGTACTTTAAGAATATATTTTAGTTTCCGTCTCCTCCATCTCCACTAACTGAAACTAATTGTATGGATTTTTTCCCTAATAATAATGTAAAATTAACATCTGTACAGAAAGACTCATGTGAAGGCCAAATTACAGAGGTGGAACTTCTTGATGCAATGGGGGCCTTTAAGGATGGGAAAACTCCAGGGCTGGATGGCATACCAGTGGAAGTATACAAAAGTTTTTTCATATATTCCAAGGACCATTATTAGCATGTTTTAACCACTCCTATATAAATGGTAGATTATCAGACACGCAATAAGAAGGTCTGATACCATTATTACTGAAACAGGACCCAAGTGGTATATACAAAGATCCAGTCCATTTAAACAATTGGAGGCCTCTTACACTTAAGTGTTGTGATGCAAAAATCCTAGCAAAATGCTTGGCGCATAGAATTAAAAAAGTATTGTCAGATATTATTCATCCTAATCAGACAGGTTTTTTACATGAACGATACATTGGAGATAATATAAGACAAGTACTGGAAACAATAGAATACTATGAAATATCGGGGACACCAGGCCTGGTTTTCATAGCTGATTTTGAAAAGGCTTTTGATAAAGTACGACTGGAAATTCTATATAAATGCCTAGAATATTTCAATTTGGGGGAATCTCTTATAAAATGGGTTAAAGGTATGTATAGTAACACTAGGTGTAAAATAGTAAATAATGGCTACATTTCAGAAAGTTAAAAACTATCTAGAGGAGTAAAACAAGGTTGTCCACTATCGGCATATCTATTTATTATTGCCATCGAAATGTTAGCTGTTAAAATGAGATCAAACAATAATATTAAGGGATTATAAATCTGTGGCTTAAAAACTAAGGTGTCATTGTACGCGGATGATTCATGTTTTCTTTTAAAACCACAATTAGAGTCTCTCCACGGCCTCATAGAGGATCTAGATACTTTGCTATCCTCTCTGGATTAAAACCAAAATTATGATATTAGGTATTGGATCACAAAAAAAAGCACATTTTACATTACCATGTAGTTTACCAATTAAATGGTCTAACGGAGATGTGGACATACTCGGTATACAAATCCCAAAAGAAAGAAATGATCTCACTCCAATAAATGTTTATAGAAAGTTAGCAAAAATAGATAAGATCTTGCTACCATGGAAAGGAAAATACCTGTCTATTTGTGGAAAAATCACCCTGATTAACTCTTTAGTCATATCACAGTTTGCCTTTTTGCTTATGGTTTTGCCTGCACCTAGTGACCTGCTTTTTAAATTATTTAAAAATATTTAAAAATATTCAATTTGGAACGGCAAGCCAGATAAAATTAAAAGGGCCTATTTATATAACGAATATGAATTCGGAGGGCAGAAATTATTAAATATTAAAGCATTAGACCTCTCACTAAAGTCATACAAAAGTTATACTTAAATCCAAACTGGTTCTCTAGTAAATTGGTACGAATGTCTCATCCTATGTTCAAGAAGGGCCTTTTTCCCTTTATTCAGATTACACCTGCTCACTTTCGGTTGTTTGAAAAGGAAATAATCTCCAAAATATCTTTATTTTTTTAAACAAGCCTTAGAAAGTTGGTTGCAATTTCAGTTTAATCCACCTGAAAAGACAGAACAAATAATACAACAAATACTGTGGTTAAATTCAAATATACTAATTGATAAAAAACTGTATTTTTCGAAGAAATGTTTAAAAAAGGTATAATTTTAGTGAATGATATCATAAATAGGACTGGTGGAGTTATGTCACACATGCAGCTAACACAGACATATGGAAATGTCTGCTCTACCCAAAATTACAACAAATTATTTGCAGCATTACCACAAAAATGGAAGAGGCAAGTAGAAGGGGAAAAAAGTAAGGAACTTGTATGTCGGCCCTGTATTAAAGAACATAAATGGTTAAAGAAAAGTGTGATAAATAAAAACATATACCAATTTCACTTAAGGACCAAAAAACTGACAGCTGTGCCATATAAATTGCGAAATAGCTCGGAAGAGATTTTCGATGTACCCATTCCATGGCACATGGTTAATGAATTTACACGCAAAACAACGCCGGATTGAAAACTTTGAATATTTCAATTTAAATTACTATACAAAATTCATGCAACTAATAGAATGTTATATATATGGGGGATACAATCTTCACAGCACTGCAGATTCAGCTGTGAGGAGGCAGAGTCATTAGATCATTTATTTTGGTATTGTCCTCTATACCAGGCGTGTCAGAGGAAGGCCCTAAAAATTGTTAAAGACTCCAGCCACCCAAGTCATAGACTGTTCTCTCTGATACCGCACGGCAAGTGGTACCCAGCAGCTAGCAAACGTCCACCGTCTACCGAATAGTAGTATAACTTTTCATTACATTTCATTATAGTACAACGGTCTGATTTTCATTTTCATTACAGTACAACGGTTTGATTTGTTTGATCTTAGCTAGCTACATAGCCGTCTTTGCATCAAACATAATTGTGTAGTTATTGAGGTTCGCCAGCCAGCTATTTTCGCCCTAACGTAACGCAACGTAGCCAACACTGCTAGCTAGCCAGCTTGCCACCGAATAGCAGCATTGTAGAAACGAGTGCATTACAACGGAACGACTTGATCAGTGTAGTGTTGGCTGACTACACAGTTGTCTTTGCTATCTTTGATTTGTATTTGTTCGATCTTAGCTAGCTACTTAGCTGGCTACATAGCCGTCTTTGTATCAGTGATAATTGTGTAGTTATCAAGGTTCGCTGAGGTTCGCTAGCCAGGTATTCTCGCCCTAACGTAACGTAACGTAGTAAACCCTGCTAGCTAGCCAGCTAGCCACCGATTAGCAGCACTGTAGAAACGATTACATTACAACGGAACGACTTGACTTGTGTAGTGTTAGCTAGCTACATAGTTTTCTTTGCTATCTTTGTATCTAAGATAATTGTGTAGCTTTGAGTAATTATCGGTTAGCTAGCCAGCTATTTTTCGTCTGCCGCGCTGCCGTCCTCCTACCTAGCCAACACTGCTAGCTAACACTGCTAGCTAGCCAACTTCTACCGAATAGCAGCACTGTAGAAACTTACATTACAATGGAACGACTTGATTAGCGTAGTGTTAGCTAGTTGTCTTTGCTGTCCTGGTATCCATGATAATTGTGTAGTTTAGAGAAATTTAGAGAAATTGTCGAGGTCACCTAGCCAGCTTCACTTTCAACAACGCAGCTACTGCTAGCCAGGCTACTTCACCAGCCAGCAGTACTATATCATTTTAGTCAATAAGATCTTTTATTTTATTTATTTTTTTTGCAACGTAAGCTTAACTTTCTGAACATTCGAGACGTCTAGCCCACTTGTCATTCTAATCTCCTTTGCTTTAGCGTAGCCTCTTCTGTAGCCTGTCAACTATGTGTCTGTCTATCCCTGTTCTCTCCTCTCTGCACAGACCATACAAACGCTTCACACCGCGTGGCCGCGCCCACCCTAACCTGGTGGTCCCAGCCCGCACGACCCACGTGGAGTTCCAGGTCTCCGGTAGCCTCTGGAACTGCCGATCCGCGGCCAACAAGGCAGAGCTCATCTCAGCCTATGCGTCCCTCCAGTCCCTCGACTTCTTGGCACTGACGGAAACATGGCTCACCACAGATAACACTGCTACTCCTACTGCTCTCTCTTCGTCTGCCCACGTGTTCTCGCACACCCCGAGAGCTTCTGGTCAGCGGGGTGGTGGCACCGGGATCCTCATCTCTCCCAAGTGGTCATTCTCTCTTTCTCCCCTTACCCATCTGTCTATCGCCTCCTTTGAATTCCATGCTGTCACAGTTACCAGCCCTTTCAAGCTTAACATCCTTATCATTTATCGCCCTCCAGGTTCCCTTGGAGAGTTCATCAATGAGCTTGATGCCTTGATAAGCTCCTTTCCTGAGGACGGCTCACCTCTCACAGTTCTGGGTGACTTTAACCTCCCCATGTCTACCTTTGACTCATTCCTCTCTGCCTCCTTCTTTCCACTCCTCTCCTCTTTTGACCTCACCCTCTCACCTTCCCCCTCTACTCACAAGGCAGGCAATACGCTTGACCTCATCTTTACTAGATGCTGTTCTTCCACTAACCTCATTGCAACTCCCCTCCAAGTCTCCGACCACTACCTTGTATCCTTTTCCCTCTCGCTCTCATCCAACACTTCCCACTCTGCCCCTACTCGGATGGTATCGCGCCGTCCCAACCTTCGCTCTCTCTCCCCCGCTACTCTCTCCTCTTCCATCCTATCATCTCTTCCCTCTGCCCAAACCTTCTCCAACCTATCTCCTGATTCTGCCTCCTCAACCCTCCTCTCCTCCCTTTCTGCATCCTTTGACTCTCTATGTCCCCTATCCTCCAGGCCGGCTCGGTCCTCCCCTCCCGCTCCGTGGCTCGACGACTCATTGCGAGCTCACAGAACAGGGCTCCGGGCAGCCGAGCGGAAATGGAGGAAAACTCGCCTCCCTGCGGACCTGGCATCCTTTCACTCCCTCCTCTCTACATTTTCCTCTTCTGTCTCTGCTGCTAAAGCCACTTTCTACCACTCTAAATTCCAAGCATCTGCCTCTAACCCTAGGAAGCTCTTTGCCACCTTCTCCTCCCTCCTGAATCCTCCTCCCCCTCCCCCCCCCCTCCTCCCTCTCTGCAGACGACTTCGTCAACCATTTTGAAAAGAAGGTCGACGACATCCGATCCTCGTTTGCTAAGTCAAACGACACCGCTGGTTCTGCTCACACTGCCCTACCCTGTGCTTTGACCTCTTTCTCCCCTCTCTCTCCAGATGAAATCTCGCGTCTTGTGACGGCCGGCCGCCCAACAACCTGCCCGCTTGACCCTATCCCCTCCTCTCTTCTCCAGACCATTTCCGGAGATCTTCTCCCTTACCTCACCTCGCTCATCAACTCATCCCTGACCGCTGGCTACGTCCCTTCCGTCTTCAAGAGAGCGAGAGTTGCACCCCTTCTGAAAAAACCTACACTCGATCCCTCCGATGTCAACAACTACAGACCAGTATCCCTTCTTTCTTTTCTCTCCAAAACTCTTGAACGTGCCGTCCTTGGCCAGCTCTCCTGCTATCTCTCTCAGAATGACCTTCTTGATCCAAATCAGTCAGGTTTCAAGACTAGTCACTCAACTGAGACTGCTCTTCTCTGTATCACGGAGGCGTTCCGCACTGCTAAAGCTAACTCTCTCTCCTCTGCTCTCATCCTTCTAGACCTATCGGCTGCCTTCGATACTGTGAACCATCAGATCCTCCTCTCCACCCTCTCCGAGTTGGGCATCTCCGGCGCGGCCCACGCTTGGATTGCGTCCTACCTGACAGGTCGCTCCTACCAGGTGGCGTGGCGAGAATCTGTCTCCTCACCACGCGCTCTCACCACTGGTGTCCCCCAGGGCTCTGTTCTAGGCCCTCTCCTATTCTCGCTATACACCAAGTCACTTGGCTCTGTCATAACCTCACATGGTCTCTCCTATCATTGCTATGCAGACGACACACAATTAATCTTCTCCTTTCCCCCTTCTGATGACCAGGTGGCGAATCGCATCTCTGCATGTCTGGCAGACATATCAGTGTGGATGACGGATCACCACCTCAAGCTGAACCTCGGCAAGACGGAGCTGCTCTTCCTCCCGGGGAAGGACTGCCCGTTCCATGATCTCGCCATCACGGTTGACAACTCCATTGTGTCCTCCTCCCAGAGTGCTAAGAACCTTGGCGTGATCCTGGACAACACCCTGTCGTTCTCAACTAACATCAAGGCGGTGACCCGTTCCTGTAGGTTCATGCTCTACAACATTCGCAGAGTACAACCCTGCCTCACGCAGGAAGCGGCGCAGGTCCTAATCCAGGCACTTGTCATCTCCCGTCTGGATTACTGCAACTCGCTGTTGGCTGGGCTCCCTGCCTGTGCCATTAAACCCCTACAACTCATCCAGAACGCCGCAGCCCGTCTGGTGTTCAACTTTCCCAAGTTCTCTCACGTCATCCCGCTCCTCCGCTCTCTCCACTGGCTTCCAGTTGAAGCTCGCATCCGCTACAAGACCATGGTGCTTGCCTACGGAGCTGTGAGGGGAACGGCACCTCCGTACCTTCAGGCTCTGATCAGGCCCTACACCCAAACAAGGGCACTGCGTTCATCCACCTCTGGCCTGCTCGCCTCCCTACCTCTGAGGAAGTACAGTTCCCGCTCAGCCCAGTCAAAACTGTTCGCTGCTCTGGCACCCCAATGGTGGAACAAACTCCCTCACGACGCCAGAACAGCGGAGTCAATCACCACCTTCCGGAGACACCTGAAACCCCACCTCTTCAAGGAATACCTAGGATAGGATAAAGCAATCCTTCTGCCCCCCCCCCCCCCCCCCCCCCTTAAACGATTTAGATGCACTATTGTAAAGTGGCTGTTCCACTGGATGTCATTAGGTGAATGCACCAATTTGTAAGTCGCTCTGGATAAGAGCGTCTGCTAAATGACTTAAATGTAAATGTAAATGTCCATATGTAGCTTGTTTTTGGTCACAGGTCCAGGAATGGCTGAAGAATTGCAACATTTTCCTAGAACTAACGCTACAGATAGCAATACTGGGTGATTTGAAAAGCCATAGTCAATCAATCAATAATATAATTATTACTATAGCAAAAAAAAATGTTTTTAATTTACAATCTGTAGAAGCTATGAGAATAGAAAGGTTCAATTATTTTGTGAAGCATCACAGCACAGTTGAAAAATGTATGGCAAATTTAATCCGAAATGGATAATGTTGAGAGATAGATGGGAGGGGTTGAATGGAGCTGAAGGCTGGGACTAATAACAAGATAAACAATGTAAAACATACGGGATCTGTAAAATGTATATAAGTTCAGAACTTTTGTGAAATAGTACAGTTACAAATAGAAATCAAACTGGATGGACATCAGAAATAGAGGAAGGACTAAGAAGAAACAAGAGAGAACTATTGTAAAGTAGACTGTGTCTGTAAAATGTGTATAAGATGTATAAATTGAAAGTAAAAGCCGAAGTGTTAATTAGTTTACTCCAATTGGGGGATCGGTTGCAGGGTTTACGGGGGAATAATAATAAAGATATATTATTTAGAAAAGTATGTATGTCTATATACAGTGTGGAGAACAAGTATTTGATACACTGCCAATTTTGCAGGTTTTCCTACTTACAAAGCATGTAGAGGTCTGTAACTATTATCATAGGTACACTTCAACTATGAGAGACGGAATCTAAAACAAAAATACAGAAAATCACATTGTATGATTTTTAAGTAATTAATTTGCATTTTATTGCATGACATAAGTATTTGATCACCTACCAACCAGTAAGAATTTTGGCTCTCACAGACCTGTTAGTTTTTCTTTAAGAAGCCTTCCTGTTCTCCAATCATTACCTGTATTAACTGCACCTGTTTGAACTCGTTACCTGTATAAAGGTCCACACACTCAATCAAACAGACTCCAACCTCTCCACAATGGCCAAGACCATAGAGCTGTGTAAGGACATCAGGGATAAACTTGTAGACCTGCACAAGGCTGGGATGGGATACAGGACAATAGGCAAGCAGCTTGGTGAGAAGGCAACAACTGTTGGCGCAATTATTAGAAAATGGAATAAGTTCAAGATGACGGTCAATCACCCTCGGTCTGGGGCTCCATGCAAGATCTCACCTCGTGGGGCATCAATGATCATGAGGAAGGTGAGGGATCAGCCCAGAACTACACGGCAGGACCTGGTCAATGACCTGAAGAGAGCTGGGACCACAGTCTCAAAGAAAACAATTAGTAACACACTACGCCGTCATGGATTAAAATCCTGCAGCGCACGCAAGGTCCCCCTGCTCAAGCCAGAGCATGTCCAGGCCTGTCTGAAGTTTGCCAATGACCATCTGGATGATCCAGAGGAGGAATGGGAGAAGGTCATGTGGTCTGATGAGACAAAAATAGAGCTTTTTGGTCTAAACTCCACTCGCCGTGTTTGGAGGAAGAAGAAGGATGAATACAACCCCAAGAACACCCTCCCAACTGGGAAGCATGGAGGTGGAAACATCATTCTTTGGGGATGCTTTTCTGCAAAGGGGACAGGACGACTGCACCATATTGAGGGGAGGATGGATGGGGCCATGTATCGCGAGATCTTGGCCAACAACCTCCTTCCCTCAGTAAGAGCATTGAAGATGGGTCGTGGCAGGGTATTCCAGCATGACAACGACCCGAAACACACAGCCAGGGCAACTAAGGAGTGGCTTCGTAAGAAGCATCTCAAGGTCCTCCAGACCTGATCCCAATAGAAAATCTTTGGAGGGAGCTGAAAATCTGTATTGCCCAGCGACAGCCCCGAAACCTGAAGGATCTGGAGAAGGTCTGTATGGAGGACTGGGCCAAAATCCCTGCTGCAGTGTGTGCAAACGTGGTCAAGAACTACAGGAAACATATGATCTCTGTAATTGCAGACAAAGGTTTCTGTACCAAATATTAAGTTCTGCTTTTCTGATGTATCAAATACTTATGTCATGTAATAAAATGCAAATTAATTACTTAAAAATCATACAATGTGATTTTCTGTATTTTTGTTTTAGATTCCGTCTCTCACAGTTGAAGTGTACCTATGATAAACATTGCAGACCTCTACATGCTTTGTAAGTAGGAAAACCTGCAAAATCGGCAGTGTATCAAATACTTGTTCTCCCCACTGTGGGTATGTGTATGGATATATATATTTACCCCGAAAATATATGGGGGTTGGAAATGATGCAGACAATTACATTGATGGAAGCAACATTCTTTCCGCAATATTAAGCTGATCCACCCCTTAACATTTTTAAAATAACAATTGTATAGCTAATAAGCTATGTGTTTGTAGACCGACTAAGGTGAATGAAGCTACAGCAATCAATGTGACAATGGTTGGTGTAACTTTATCTTGTTTCTGCTGTTTTTCCAAATAGCATTTTAGAGTAAAAAATAATGAACTTCAAATTTCTTCACATTTCTTGGATGTGTGCGGGGGGTGAGGGTGGGGGGGCTGAATGCCGATCTTCAGCAAAACAAACAGCTCCAACTTAACAAGGCAGCAAAAGAGGTAACGAAGAATGCACACTACTGACAGCATGGGAACCCCATTTGACCCCCCACCTACTGTCTCCAATTTACCTCAGTTAAAAACATTCCCAACTACCACTTAACTCCAGACCAGAGAGATGCCAAGATTAAACACACACACAACACATATCAGAGAAACATATTCCCAATTGAAAGGGTTGGGGAGTAACTGATTACATGTGAACAGTTAATGTTAAATGATTTCATGAAAAAATATTGTACAGGTACTTTTGTAAAGTACCTGTACAGATGATAACTTTTTACATTACTTTTAAAGTCAGAAAGTATGTTTGAAAAAGATATATTGACACGTTTCTGTATTCTCAATGACATTAAATTCAACATTGAAAAAAGGTGCAAGTCTAAGTTTATTCCACCTGAGCGAGTCTGACCACAAGTCAGAGACCACTATGATACACCAAAAGTGTCTGATGGATCCTTTTTTAAATGTTTACATTTATTTTTATTTAACCTTTATTTAACTAGACAAGTCAATTAAGAAAACATTCTTATTTGCAATGACTTCTACAATGACTTTACAGCATCTTCTAATGCCTCTTAAAGGGAAAGTAATCTAAAAGTGACTGAAAGTAATCAGATTACGTTACTGAGTTTGAGTAATCCAAAAGTTACATTACTGATTACAATTTTAGACAGGTATTTAGTAACTGTAACAGATTACATTATTAAGAAAGTGAACTACCCAACCCTGCCAATTGATAACCAACATGGTTGTTAACAATAAAATAAAATCAATCACGTAATCTGTCAATGCTGCCCTAAAGCTGTATTGTGAATTAAATGAATGATTATTGATGACAGACAGTGAAGAGGGTAGATTCTAGAATCTCAACAAAAAGTGTATGACTAGACCCCTTTGAAGACGGGATCAAGTCCATATCTTGTCTCCAGTTAGCACTATGAACGGCTCTTGGTCCAGCCACAAAGGAACAGAGCAATGAGGGGCCAGTGGACCTGGTAAGAACAAACCAAAAATTAGTTTATCTGATTCAATAAAAGAAACCCATTGTATTCCACAACATTTCTGGTAGTTACTCATCCCAACGCTAGGTGTCACATTTTCATGGATTTCAATGGGCTGCTTTAGCATTAGTTAGCCTAGCATGAGGATGAAAAAAGGCAGTTTAATAAAAAACTTGCAGTATTTTAATGTTCTTGATTGATCAATTTGGATAATGGGATAATTAGGTTGAACAGCAACATCTTCCATTCCTGGATTGAGGTATGTTATTCGAGCCAAATCCTGCGCCGTCTCCGTGGTGCCCGCATATGGCAGCTGTGCCTACCGACCTGGAAGGTTCAGATTGTCTTTATTATTTGCTGCAGAATCTCAGGTCGGAAACAGTTCAGGCTGTAAACAAGCCATGAGATGCAAAAGAAAGATGTGACTTTTTTTGTATCTATGACATTCACAGGCTGAGCAAATTTTGACAGTACACTATATACACTGAGTATACCGAACATTAGGAAAACCTTACCAATATTGAGTCAGAACAGCCTCAATTCATCAGGGCATGATCTCTACAAGGTGTTGAAAGCGTTCTACATGGATGCTGGTCCATGTTGACTCCAATGCTTTCCACAGCTGTGTCAAGTTGTCTGGATGTCCTTTCGGTGGTGGACCATTCTTGAGCCACATGGGAAACTGTTACGAATGAAAAACCCAGTTGCGTCGCAGTTCTTGACACAAACCGATTCACATGACATCTACAACCATACCATGTTCAAAGGAACTTAAATATTTTCTCTTGCCATTCACCCTCTGAATGGCACATATACACAATCCACGTCTCAATTGTCTCAAGTCTTAAAAATCATTCTTTAACCTATCTCTTCACCTTCATCTACAGTGATTTAAGTGAATTTAACAAGTGAAATCAATAAGGGATCATAGCTTTCACCTGGTCAGTCTGCGTCATGGAAAGAGACGGTGTTTTAATCAAATCAAATGTTATTAGTCACATGCGCTGAATACAACAGATGTAGACCTCACAGTGAAATTCTTACTTACTATCCCCTAACCGACAGTGCAATTTCAAAAAATACGGATAAGAATAAAATATAAAAGTAACAAGTAATTAAAGAGCAGCAGTAAAAAAAATAACAAAATATACAGGGTGGTGCCGGTACAGTCAGCTGAGGTAGTATGTACATGTATAGATGAAGTCGGAAGTTAACATACACTTATGTTGGAGTCATTAAAACTCGTTGTCCAACCACTCCACCAATGTCTTGTTAACAAACTATAGTTTTGGCAAGTCGATTAGGACATCTACTTTGTGCAAGACACAAGTAATTTTTCCAACAATTGTTTACAGACAGATTATTTCACTTATATTTCAATGTATCACAATTCTAGTGGGTCAGAAGTTTACATGCACTAAGTTGACTGTGCCTTTAAACAGCTTGGAAAATTCCAGAAAATTATGTGATGGCTTTAGAAGCTTCTGATAGGCTAATTGATAGAATTTGAGTCAATTGGAGGTGTACCTGTGGATGTATTTCAAGGCCTACCTTCAAACTCAGTGCTTCTTTGCAAAAGGAATAAGCAAAGACCTCAGAAAAAAATTGTAGGCCTCCACAAATCTGGTTCATCCTTGGGAGAAATTTCCAAATGCCTGAAGGTACCACGTTCATCTGTACAAACAATAGTATGCAAGTATAAACACCATGGGACCATGCAGCCGTCATACCGCTCAGGAAGGAGAAGCATTCTGTCTCCTAGAGATGAACGTACTTTGGTGGGAAAAGTGCAAATCAATCCCAGAACAACAGGAAAGGACCTTGTAAAGATGCTGGAGGAAACAGGTACAAAAGTATCTATATCCACAGTAAAACAAGTCCTATATCGACATAACCTGAAAAGCCACTGAGCAAGCCACTGCTCCAAAACCGCCATAAAAAAGCCAGACTACAGTTTACAAATGCACATGGGGACAAATATAGTACTTTTTGAAGAAATGTCCTCTGATCTGATGAAACAAAAATAGAACTGTTTGGCCATAATGAAAATAATTATGTTAATAGGAAAAAGGGGGTTGCTTGCATGCAGAAGAACACCATTCCAACCGTGAAGCACGGGGTTGGCAGCATCATGTTATGGGGGTGCTTTGCTGGCAGAGGGACTGGTGCAATTCACAAAAAATAGATCGCTTCATGAGGGGAAATTATGTGGATATATTGAAGCAACATCTCAAGACATCAGTCAGGAAGTTAAAGCTTGGTAGCAAATGGGTCTTCCAAATGGACAATGACCCCAAGCATACTTCCAAAGTTGTGGCAAAATGGCTTAAGGACAACAAAGTCAAGGTATTGGAGTGGCCATCACAAAGCCTTGATCTCAATCCTATAGAACATTTGTGGGCAGTACTGAAAAAGCGTGTGCGAGCAAAGAGGCCTACAAACCTGACTCAGTTACACCAGCGCTGTCAGGAGGAATGGGCCAAAATTCACCCAACTTATTGTGGGAAGCTTGTGGAAGGCTCCCGAAACATTTGACCCAAGTTAAACAATTTAAAGGCAATGCTACCAAATAGTAATTGAGTGTATGTAAACTTCTGACCCACTGGGAATATGATGAAATAAATAAAAGCTGAAATAAATCATAAATTATTCTCACATTTCACATTCTTAAAATAAAGTCATGATCCTAACTGACCTAAAACATGGAATTTTACTAGGATTAAATGTCAGGAATTTTGAAAACTGATTTAAATGTATTTGGCTAAGGTGTATGTAAACTTCTGACTTCAACTGTAGGTAGAGTTAATTAAAGTGACTACGCATAGATGACAAAAGAGAGTGGCAGTGGTGTGTGTGTGTGTGGGGGGGGGGGATGGGGGGGCGGGTGCAATGCGAATTGTCTGGGTAGCCATCTGACTAGATGTTCAAGAGTCTTATAGCTTGGGGGTAGAAGCTGTTTGGGAGCCTCTTGGACCTAGACTTGGCGCTCCGCTACCGCTTGCCATGTGGTAGCAGGGAGAACAGTATGACTAGGGTGGCTGGAGTCTTTGACAATTTTTCGGGTCTTCCTCTGACACCGCCTAGTATAGAGGTCCTGGATGATAGGAAGCTTGGCCCCAGTGATGTACTGGGCAGATCACACTACCATCTGTACTGCCTTGCGGTCGGAGGCCGAGCAGTTGCCACACCAGGCAGTGATGCAACCAGTCAGGATACTCTCGATGGTGCAGCTGTAGAACCTTCTGAGGATCTGATGCCAAATCTTTTCAGTCTCCTGAGGGGGAAAAGGTTTGTCATGCCCACTTCAAGACTGTCATGGTGAGCTTAGACCATGTTAGTTTGTTGGTGATGTGGACACCAATAAACTTGAAGCTCTCAACCTGCACCACTGCAGCCCCGTTGATGAGAATGGGGGTGTGTTCGGTCCTCTTTTTCCTGTAGTCTACAATCATCTCCTTTGTCTTGATCACGTTGAGGGAGAGGTTGTTGTCCTGGCACCACATTGCCAGGTCTCTGACATCCCTATAGACTGTCTCATTGTTGCCGGTGATCAAGCCTACTACTGTTGTGTCATCGCTAAAGTGGCCCCTCCTGAGAGGCCCCTGTGTTGAGGATCAGCGTGGCATACATGTGTTGTTACCTACCCTTACCACCTGGGTGCAGCCCGTCAGGAAGTCCAGTATCCAGTTGCAGAGGGAGGTGTTTAGTCCCAGGGTCCTTAGCTTATTGATGAGCTTTGAGGGCACTATGTTGTTGAACGCTGAGCTGTCGTCAATGAATAGCGTTCTCACATAGGTGTTTATTTTGTCCAGGTGGGAAAGGGCAGTGTGGAGTGAAATAGAGACTGCATCATCTGTGGATCTGTTGTGGCGGTATGCAAATTGGAGTGGGTCTAGGGTTTCTGGGATGATGGTGTTGATGTGAGCCATGACCAGCCTTTCAAAGCACTTCATGGCTACAGACGTGAGTGCTATGGGTCGGTAGTCATTTAGGCAGGTTACCTTAGTTTTCTTGGGCACAGGCACTACTGTGGTCTGCTTAAAACATTTTGGTATTACAGACGCGGACAGGGAGAGGTTGAAAATGTCAGTGAAGACATTTGCCAGTTGGTCAGCGCATGCTCGCAGTACACGTCCTGGTAATCTGTCTGGCCCTGCGGCCTTGTGAATGTTTACCTGTCTAAAGGTTTTACTCACATCGGCTGCGGAGAGCGTGATCACACAGTCTTCCGGTACAGGTGGTGCTCTCATGCCTGTTTCAGTGTTATTTGCCTCGAAGCGAGCATAGAAGTAGTTTAGCTCGTCCGGTACGCTCGTGTCACTCGGCAGCTCTTGGCTGTGCTTTCCTTAGTAGTCTGTAACGGTTGCAGGCCCTGCCACATCTGACGAGAGTCAGAGCCGGTGTAGTACGACTCGATCTTAGTCCTGTATTGACGCTTTGCCTGTTTGTATACTCAGTGTAAAGTAATGTACCACATACTGCACAGTAGCTGTGTTGATTTAGAATAAAGTGAGTATGTTCTCAGAGCTGTTTTGTGCTCGTCAGCAGGAATGCAGTAAATGCGCAGATATCTGTAGTAACAAGCTGTCACGTGGCTCCAACCCTGGGTGGAGTCATCGCCTCCTAAATCTGCAGCACCACCACTTGGAAGGTATGGTTCCCATTTCCCTGCCTCCCTGAGCTGTTCCACAAGCTCTGTGACAGAAACAATGCAATTACCTGTTCCCTGTAAATGTCTGATGTGTTACAGAATCTGCTAATAATGAATTATGGAGGTCAACCACCATGCAATAATTTAGAATCATGAAGATTTGATAAAGCATTTACATTATATACTGAACAAAAATATTAACGAAACATGCAACAATTTAAACAATTTGACTGAGTTACAGTTCATATAAGGAAACCAGTCAACTGAAATAAATTCATTAGGCCCAAATCTATCGATTACACATAACTGGGCAGTGGTGCAGCCATGGGTGGGTCTGAGAGGGCATAGGCCCACCCACTTGGGAGCCAGCCCACCCACTGGGGAGCCAGAGCCAACCAATTAGAACGAGTTTTTCCCCACAAAAGGGCTTTATTACAGACAGAAATAGTCCTCAGTTTCATCAGCTGTCCGGATATCTGGTCTCAGACGATCCCACTGGTGAAGATGACGGATGTGGAAGTCCTGGGCTGGCGTAGTTACACGTGATCTGCGGTTGTGAGGCCGGTTGGACGTACTGCCAAATTCTCTAAAATTACGTTGGAGGTGGCTTATGGTAGAGAAATAAACATAAAATTCTCTGACAACAGCTCTGGTGAACATTTCTGCAGTCAGCATGTCAATTGCATGCTCCCTCAAAACTTGACATCTGTGGCATTGTGTTGTGCGACAAAATACATTTTAGAGTGGCCTTTCACTGTCCCCAGCACAAGGCACCTGTGTAATGATCATGCTGTTTAATCAGCTTCTTGATATGCCACACCTGTCAGGTGGATGGATTATCTTGGCAAAGGATAAATGCTCACTAACAGGGATGTAAAAATAAAAAAGCCCAACATTTGAGAGACATAAGCTTTTTGTGCATATAGACCATTTCTGGGATATTTTATTTCAGCCCATGAAACATGGGACCAACACTTTACATGTTGCATTTCTTTTTTTGTTCAGTATATACAGTACCAGTCACAAGTTTGGACACACCTACTCATTCAAGGGTTTTTCTTTACTTTCACTATTTTCTACATTGTAGAAAACTGTGATATGAAAACTGTGAAATAACACATAAGGAATCATGTAGTAACCAAGAGAGTGTTAAACAAATCAAAATATATTTTAGATTTTAGATTATTCAAAGTATCCACCCTTTACCTTGATGACAGCTTTGCACACTCTTCTCTCAACTAGCTTCATGAGGAATGCTTTTCCAACAGTCTTGACGGAGTTCCCACATATGCTGAGCACTTGTTGGCTGTTTTTCCTTTACTCTGCGGTCTAACTCATCCCAAACCATCTCATTTGGTTTGAGATCAGGTGATTGTGGAGGCCAGGTCATCTGATGCAGCACTCCATCACTTTCCTTGGTCAAATAGCTCTAACACAGCCTGGAGGTGTGTTTTAGGTCATTTTCCTGTTGAAAAACAAATGATAGTCCCACTAAACCAGATGGGATGGCGTATCGCTGCAGAATGCTGTGGTGGCCATGCTGGTTGTGTGCCTTGAATTCTAAATAAATCACTGAGTGTCACCAGTAAAGAACCATCACACCTTCTCCTCCATGCTTCACGGTGTGAACCACACATGCGGAGATCATCAGTTCACCTACCCTGCGTCTCACAAAGACACGGCAGTTGGAACCAAAAATCTCAAATTTGAACTCATCAGACTAAAGGACAGATTTTCACCGGTCTAATGTCCATTGCTCATGTTTCTTGGCCCAAGCAAGTCTCTTCTTCTTATTGGTGTCCTTTGGTAGTGGTTTCTTTGCAGCAATTTGATCATGAAGGCCTGATTCTCTGAACAGTTGATAGTGAGATGTGTCTGTTACTTGAACTGTGAAGCATTTAGTTGGGCTGCAATGTGAGATGCAGTTAACTCTAATGATCTTGTCCTCTGCAGCAGAGGTAACTCTGTGTCCCTCATCCCTGTGGCGGTCCTCATGAGAGCCAGTTTCATCATAGCGCTTGATTGTTTTTGCGACTGCACTTGAAGAAACTTTCAAAGTTCTTGAAATGTTCTGATTGACTGACCTTCATGTCTTAAAGTAATGATGGACTGTTATTTGTCTTTACTTATTTGAACTGTTACTACGTGATTCCATACGTGTTATGTCATGGTTGTGATGTCTTCACTATTATTCCACAATGTAGAAAATAGCAAAAATAAAGTAAAACCCTTGAATGAGTAGGTGTGTCCAAACTTTTAACCGGTGCTGTATATATTTTTGTAAATAACTGTCATCAGGCATTTTGACAGCATCCCAGAGATCAGAGCAGAACTAGGATATGTCCTTTTACAAGGAGAAGCAACTCATCGGACTAAGCAGCCAGAGCTTGTTCCAGAGCAGAAGAGGCCCCGGCTGCCTCCCAGATTGAGGGGATAATTCTATATTTGATCTGACAGCTGAAGGCAACTAAAAAAAAACTGTTACTGGTTATTTTTGCCATCCCTTCTAGGAGGTCTATTGTGGAGTAGTTAGGATGTGATGTATGCAGTGTTGATTTGTAACTGGACTTGGAAATACAGCCATGAGTAATATTTCTTATGACAAGTACGTAAATATCATAATATGATTCATTTTGGGTCTGTGTGTGTGTGTGTGTGTGTACTGTACATGCGCGTGTGTGTGTGCATGTTTGCATGCATGTGTGTGCATGTGTCCATACTCAAGTGTCTGTCTGTGATTATAGGGTAAGATAAGACACAATACAACTAGCATTGCTGCCAGTGAAAACGTGTGGTTTATCTGCAGCAATCTAAATGCAAATTGAGTAACCAAAAACATATACAGTTTAAGTTGAGACATCTCAAGATTTTCCCATCAAACACCAATGACAAGCCTTTTAGGTCATCCTTGAGTGATACAGTACATGTGTTAATATTATCCCTAATATTATCCCTATCCCTACATATTTACACTCCCATCATGTATGATGCTTTTGTTATATATACTCTCTAAACAGAGCACAGAGAACGCCATTTCTTCAACAGCAATACTATGGTTTACATAGGCAGTAGAGACATTGACGGGGTTGCCGGGAGTAATGGCAAAAACAAGAGTTGCCGGTACATGGCCAGGCAGAACCAGTGGCCGCAATGCTTTGGTAGACAAAGTTGAACGCCTGTCTCTTCCAGTGTGGTCCCCCTTACCAAGACTGATGCAGTCGCTGATTGTCTGGGAACTTCCTCTGTCATCGTTAGGTGAGGAAGGAGGCACTTGTCAGAGGCTGCATTAAGAGTTTCTTATGAGCTCAGACGCTTCGGCAGTCACAGATAAATACAGAGTGGCCACTAGTGAAGTCCTCTTATCCAGGGAGAGAGGACGGCAGACAGCTAGAGGATGCCAAAATAGAGGGAATGAGAGGTTAGTCTTTAGGGTAGAAAAGCTGCATTGTAGTGGTTGAGTGGCACCATGACTCAGGTATTGTATTGCAGCTGGGTTTAGGAGTAGTGCTCAAGCATGAGTCATAATTTCAAGCTGTTATAATAAACTTAGCCTCCAGGTATGATGCTTGTTTTTAGTGGACACAGTGGTAGCTCTTGTAAGCCTATAGATAGACATTTTATAAAACCAACAAATCTGAAGCAACGGCAGAGGAATGATGTGCCATCGATATTGCATTGGCTATTACATTTCTAGTAGAAACAACCTTAATACCAATTGGACATGGATTTCAGGGAATAGCATTGCTTTTGTGCTTTTGTGCTCGCATTGTGTAGGGCTACGTACAGTATATTCCCCCCAAAATACAGTCACTTACACTCATTATCATACTATATGATTCTTACATGTGGCCAAAGCAATTAAGCAAAAAAAGCAAAAACCTCATTTTGAACAAAACAGAATTGTCTTTAAACCTCACCATCTGTCTTCCAACTGTGATCGTCTTGACATATGTGGGGGGCATTGCTGCTTCTAATAGAATGTCTGTTCCCAGATATCTGCTCTTCGTGACAAACAGGAAACGGGGATCAATTCCACTGATAAAAAGTCTGGTTGAATAAATCAGGTATAATGCAGGCCTGGGACTAGCTCTGGAAAAAGGCTTCAGCATAGAGAACAGTATGTTAAGCTTCACCTACTTGTCAGTAAGATGAATGTGGCGCTATTGTCTCCGGCTCTCATCAGAACACTTTTATCTTCAGAAATGACAAAGCTTGCACTTTTCATTATGTATGTTTGTAGCGAGCCACATTCTCCTAAGCAGCCCCTGCTTACTTCAATGAGGTCGTTTTGGTGGTGTTGCTTTTGTGTGTGTGTGTGTGTGTGTGTGTGTGTGTGTGTGTGTGTGTGTGTGTGTGTGTGTGTGTGTGTGTGTGTGTGTGTGTGTGTGTGTGTGTGTGTGTGTGTGTGTGTGTGTGTGTGTGTGTGTGTGCAAACTTGTGCGTGCTACACTGTATGTGTTCTCTAACAATTTGGACAAATGATAACAGAGTAATCTCACGTTTTGCCCGACAACACGGTTGTGTGGAGTATTGATTACTTTCAAGGCAGCACTGATTGGAGAAAGCGTGTTGGAAAATGTTTAAGACAATACTATTTGTGATCGCAGAGATGAAAGAAACATGAAATGCAAGCGGTATAAAGCATCATATGATACTGATGTGCAAAATGAGATGCCAATGCAATCCCTTTCTCCCAACGGCAGTGATACAGGCCAGTGAGAAAAACATGACCTTGGGCTGCAGCACCTTAAAGTACTAGAACATCAGAGAGACGAAGGTCTATAAGCAGTGCTTTAACAGAAATGAATAGAGGTCAATACAGTTCCAAGATGGCATTATCTCTCAAGGCACACCACGAGTAAGAACAATGTGATGTAAAAATGTCAATTATATTCATGTGTCAAATTCAATCTATGAATAAAAGATGGGAGATGGGAGCAACATGTCCCATATTTCTGCCATGGGCTTGGAACAAAGCCATAAACAAAGTGATAACAGAAACATTAACTCTGAGTGATTGCTGATTCTCACCAGATGCACAAAAAAACCTAGGGCAAAGAAATATACATACGCTACAAAAGTATGTGGACACCCCTTTAAATGAGTGGATTCGGCTATTTCAGCCACACCAGTTGCTGACAGGTGTATAAAATCGAGCACACAGCCATGCAATCTCCATGGACAAACATTGGCAGTAGAACAGACTTACTGAAGAGATCAATGACTTTAAACTTTGAACCATCATAGGATGCCACCTTCCCAACGAGTCAGTTTATCAAATTTTTGCCCTCCTAGAGATGCCCAGGTCAACTGTAAGTGCTGTTATTGTGAAGTGGAAACGTCTAGGACCAACAATGGCTCAGCCGCGAAGCGGTAGGCCACACAAGCTCACAGAACGGGACCACCGAGTGCTGAAGCACGCTGCGCGTAAAAATCTTCTGTCCTCGGTTGCAACACTCACTACCGAGTTCCAAACTGCCTCTGGAAGCAACTTCAGCAACTTTTGTCGAGATCAGTGTGGAAGAACTTGACTGGCCTGCACAGAGCCCTGACCTCAACCCCATCAAAGACCTTTGGTATGAATTGGAACGCTGACTGCGAGCCAGGCGTAATCACCCAACATCAGTGGCCGACCTCACTAATGCTTTGTGGCTGAATGGAAGCAAGTACCCGCAGCAATGTTCCAACATCAGGTGGAAAGCCTTCCCAGAAGAGTGGAAGGCTGTTATAGCATTAAAGGGGGGACCAGGTCCATATTAATGCCCATGATTTTGGAATGAGATATTCGACAAGCTTTTGGCCATGTAGTGTATCATATCTCCAATCCCATTGACTTTTCTCACCAGCCTCACAGCATGTGCATTGTTACTACAGTGACAGAAAAGCGTAATCCAAGCAATCGCAGTGATTTCAGCATTGCCATGATTTCCGACATTGCTAAAGTTAATCTAAGCACTGCGGTGATTTCAGCCGTTGCTTTAAAAATCATATTGCTGTCCCTGGTGTGACAACACCTGCAACAGCAGTATGCAGCACTTTCCCAGGACACTTGCCAACTCAGTTAATGTGTTTCTGTGCCAGAGCGCTTAATACATTAATTTAAGTAATTATTTGGAATGTAGAAGCTAAAATAGCTTAGGTTTCTTGGGGTGTAAATCTGTTGATAATTACATGTTAACTCCAAATCCTGTAGGACTGCAGCAATCCAGAACAGAGAACAAATGGTGCTGGGCTGTGGTGCTGCACATCACACAGCTAAGAAGTCTCAAAAGAGAACCACAGTCACGCGGCCACCATCTTGAATACAAACAAGCACAGGAGGACTTGTCCAGGACGGCACTTGATTAGATTTGCTGTTGACAATGCATATGTCTTCTCCCCTGTCTGGAGGAACTCGCATAAGGCCATGGAAATTGAATCGGTTGAGAGTGTAGTTATTGACAAGGGCTCTGTGTGGCGATGAATGTAATAAGGTATTCCTCGAGAGGGTTAATATATGTGTGTGTTGTAAAAACACAGTGTGATGCCACAAGGACTGTATGTCAACACCCTGTTTTCCAAGAATCCATGAGGTATACTTAGACTATTCCGTTGACTCTTTCTCCTGATGTCTGAGTGTTATAGTGCCACATCTGCATAACCGGAGGCCCCGTGTAACCAACCACTACTCTGCGTTGTTGATGCATTATTCCCTGCTATATGAACGTCATATGGCCTTGCAATTATTTATCAGCCCTTAGTTGTATTTTAAAAGCAGACATGGATTACTGTACATATCGTCCAGCCTTTAGGTTCCATGTGGAAACAAACTCTAATATGCAACTGCATCTTTGTGAATTCTTTTGTTTTTAGCTTTACATATAGCTCCTCAGAGGGCTTCTGTTCAAGGAGATGTCAGCGTATAGACTTCCGTACAGATATTGGATCTTAATTCGACCACTGTTGTCGCAGCAGAATAATCTGCAGCAACCGGATTTGACCGTTCAGTCCATAATGTTGCTTGATCAGTGGTGAGGCTATTAGCTGGCCAAAATTAGGCTACATGAAATGTGCAATACCGTTAATATGACAGTGTGTTAAGTGTAGGTTTCCAGTGAATTTATGTAAATTATTAAGCTCATCTGCATGTCCTGTGATGCAGGAAAATTCTCAGCAACAAAAGAGTGATCAAATTAAGATCCTACATCTGTAGACTCGGATGGATGTATTGATCAACACGTCGTCAACAGGCCGACTTATCTCACAAAACAACAATACATTGCAGTAGCTTCAAAGAAAGTATAGTGAATATATGGCTGGGTGGAGGTCAGGGGCATTATCTTTAAATAAAACATATAGTTATCTTTTTATGAAACGCCATTTTACTCTATATACTGTAGACTTTGATCGGAGTGAAACTCCTAAATTCATCTATTTACACAGGCGAAACTAGACTGACACATACAGGCGCATTTCGTAATGGTGGTAATTGAAATAGGGAAATTGATTCGATAGACAAGTTTTACGAGGGCATACATTACAGCTGCCTGGATGAGTGGCTCCAGAAAGGCCAGTGAACCCTGAAATGGAATTTCTCCATCGAACATTTCAGATACTCGCTGAACAATGTTCTAATGCATAAGTAACATCCATCGCTACATTAAAGATATTTTTAATCCTTTTGAAAAATTCCCTCAGTTAATCTGCATTTATATGCAGTGGCATTAATTATCTCCCTTCCAACACATGATGGTATGTTTCACTTTGACTGTTGGTTTACAGTATTCAGGGAACAGACCCCAAGAGATAAGCATTTTTAAGTGAGGATGCATTTGAAGGGATTATGTCTGTCTACTCACTTTTACAGCAACATATGTCGTAGGACCTCTACTTGCATTCTATTTGTGTTTGAGCTGTACATGAGTGGGTGTGTGTTGTGGTGTCTGGCTCTGTTTGTGAATATGGCATTTGTAATCTGAGCAAGTAAATTTAAAAAAATAATAATTGTGTCTTGTCCTGCATGAAATATATTTGCATAAATACACAGCAATTTGATGATTTGAGAGCTATTGGAAATATCCTGATATTACAAAAATGATTTTAGCATTGAAACACTGGGAACTAAAAATGTGTTGGAGCAAAAATAACAAACCTCATTAATGGAAAAAAAAACTCTATGATGACATAATACTTATTTAGAGACGTGTGTCTTATCCCATGGACCTGGGTGCCGCTGTGGATTGAATCGAGCCCCTCGAGAGTGCTATTGCTAACTGTATGACCGTGAAAATCAAATAATACCTATGTATTATTACCTTTGTGCGAACGAAGGCCACGGTTTCAGAGTGATCTCTCTTCTGCAGTGTGCCACTGACAACAGGAATCTCTTGGGACTTCAGAAATGGGTCAATGGGACTCTAAGGAAAATGATTAGAATAAATGTCTTCATTTCCATCTAAAAATGACATCCAAATGGATAATGTTAAGACTCCTTTGGGGTGAAAGATGGGATGTGAAGATACGTTTTTTAAGAAGCGATTAAGGGTCCCATTTTCGGTCAGTGAAAAAGCTCTCACAATTGACTGTTACCTGGGCAAAGCATGTTTGACCTGAGTACTCAATATCCAAAAAGACAGTAATGAAATCATCAACCTGCAAAGTTTTGGGAAGTGCGTCAAAGCTACAAACACAGGCAAGAAGAACATTTGGGTACTCAATGTTCATTTTCATAATGAATTCACCATACTCAGTCTCATCAAGCAGGCTTATTCTGTGGCCCGTGGCTGTGAGATCCATCTACATCAGTGGAATCTAGAATTAATCAGTCTACTGTAATTAGTAATTGTTCACACAGTCGGAGACGTACCACCCAAACTCCTACCTGGTCTCACACTGTGCGCTGAGAATTCCCATTACAAATTAGAGCCTAGCTCTCTGATATCTGCTGCATCTTATCACCGATTCACTGATTTTTCCATTGACTTTTAAGATGTTGCCGCAAAGCATTGACAAGGAACTCTCCTAAGCGGCACGATACACCCATGCACATGGAATACAATGTGATAGTTCATGAAATGGAATAAAATTGCCTCTCCAATATAGTCAATATGCAAAATTCACCACATTACTCATTTTCAATGTAATGCATACTGGACAAAAAGATTGACTCGGGGGTCCTACTCTTCCATATGCAAATGTCAAAGGTATGATTTTAGCATTTCATTTTCTGAAACGCTTTTACATTTTAGTAGACCCTCATCTCCAGAGAGACTTACAGTAGTGAGTGCATACATTTTCAAACTTCTCCGTACTGGTCCCCCGAAGGGAATCGAACCCACAACTCTGGCATTGCAAGCTCCATGCTCTACTAACTGAGCCACACGGGACATGCTTATATTATTTGGTGTATTTATTTTCTCAGAACCTTTCCATGTGTCAATCTATCACCAAGTTGCAATTCGATGCTGACCTCTTCTCCGCACCACAGGGCCAAAACTTTACTCCTCTCATCCCAGCGTTATTACCAAGCTTTAAATAAATCCTAGTTTCTATGGCCACCCAAGTCAAGTTCCTATGTGAAGGGAGCTAATGGTTGAAACTTCAGCAGCGGCTAAGTGTTCCTACGGAGTGACACCAAGTCAGCCAGAGATCAATCACCCTGACCAATCATTCCAATAACCTGTCTCAGCGGTACTGGTCTCAGCGGTACCAGTGTTTTCTACCAGAGTATGAATTATTTCACCAGACAGATAATTAAGTCGCAATACAACATATCCTCAACCAATCATTCGCATATCATTTGATACCATTCACATGGTATCTACTGAATGGTTTCCTCAGACAAAATGTATATGCACGTATAGATATGCATGGGGTTACATGATTATTTTGGTGAGCTCACAGGAAGACAAGAGAGGATAATAAAAGAGAGCATTTAGAATCTGCCTGAGGCTCTTCAGTATAGACAGTTATTGCTGATGCTGCTGACTACCAGTGCATTATCTACATCAATTATCTTACTTTCTGTCTTCTTCTATTGATCTAAAAAGTTGTACTACTCCGTCTGAACATGTAGTCAAGGTTACACATTCACTCATCTCTGGTGGAATCATTGATATACCTTGGCCTTTTGTGTAGTATTGAGAAAAGATGTCCTGTAAGGATTTCTATTTTGGACTGTTTTAATCCTAAAAAGGCACATACTGCGCTCTCTTCATATATAATCCACTATTCACCCCGGGTTGCAAAATTATAACAATGGAACAGAGTTTTAACAAAACAGTGTATTATCCCGAACATGATGGGACACGCCTTTAGCCTGGGGTGACACATCTACTAAATAGTAAATACATTTGACAGTCTAAGTCTGGTTCATTTGAAATAGATTATTTCAAACAAACACTAAATCCTGTGTGTGCTTAGCAATAGAAGTTGTGTAATACATTGCTACGTAAATATAGAGATGTCTTTTTGGGGTTCTAATCCTCTAGGTAAAGAATGTATCAAATGAAATCCGTGTCAGTAACATGCAGTAATGTTGATATCTGTCTAACAACCATAGATCGTAGCTAACAACTGAGGGATGCGCCTATACGAAATGGGTAGAAACGTCTAATCATGGACCATCGCATTAGGTTGCAGTGTCGTTATCATATTCATTTGCCCATCGATTCCTTATGAGCACAGGTGACTTTTAGAAAAATTGCATTTGTATAGCTGAGATAATCTCTTCGTCACCACAGCAAGAACACCAGTTGCATAGCTGAGATAATCTCTTCGTCACCACAGCAAGAACACCAGTTGTATAGCTGAGATAATCTCTTCGTCACCACAGCAAGAACACCAGTTGGTCAAATAAAGCTTAACAAGTACCCTTTGAATAGAAGAGAGGCCCAGGGTTTTGTGAAAACAGTTACACTCTTGTGGCAAAGAGGACAGACTGACATATCCCTTAACGGTGGACTTAATCAACATAGATGATGCATAAGAAAAGACTGTCCTTGTCCTGGGGATCCAAATGTGCCAGACAGCAAAGGAGAGTCTGGGTAGAGAAAGTGAAATAGAGTTACAATGGCTCGATTCCTTTCTTCACAGTTTGACTAAATTGAACAGTTTTAGAATTCCAGGTAGGTTACACTCTACTTAAAGGAGCGATCTGCAGTCCCAACAATAACACAGAGGCACCACGCCACTGATTTGGTAAACAGGCGAGGGATGGGTCTGGAAAAATATAACCACTCTCAAACTCATGGACAGAGCTATGGATACAAGGACTAACCATTCATGATATAACAATTCTAGTTTTAACCATGTTTTGAGGCTATACAGTGTTTGTTTACATATACAGCGTTTACAAACAAAGGCATAAAACAAGCTTATATTTTGGGTTCTGATGGGGTACGACGGTTGAACTACAAGCTTATGAGGCTTGTATAACTCTTGTAAGTAATAGAGTTCAAGAATCAATGGGTATATATCATTGATTTAAAAGTAAAAAATAGGTATGTAGCAACTGCACACTGCCCCTTTAAGGCCGACAGGTATTATATGGCCATAATGAAATGCGAGACACTGCATAAATTACAGCCGTTGCATTACAATTCCTCCTCAAAGAGCTGGAACTATTCATTGTTGTGTATTTCAGCCACGTTTTAAGGTCCTCTAAGCGGTTCCTATCTAGCTTCCTTATCTCTTTGTCGTGCATTTCCTTTTGAAATACTCAAATAATTTCCTCTTATCTCTCCCTTTCATAAGAAATGGTCAAAGTAAGCATGTGCTCATCTGCTTTTTAACAATGTGGAGAGAATATTTAGATTGCAACTTAGGCATGCAATGTGGGTCACTTAGGTAGCAGAACAATGCCTCTAAATGTTAACAGAACACAACATCAGACAGCTTGAACAATTGAAATCACCACATGAAAAGAAAGCCCACAGTTATCACAAACTACAAAGACCCCTATGGGGGAATTCATTCACTAGTTTAATTCTAGGACTGTTGATCCCAAACCTTTGCTGGGGGGTGGGGGGGGGGGGGGGAGGATTCTACTAAGCAAAAAAATCTAATAAATTATTGAATTTGGCCTTCACTACTATAGCCCATAGAAACACGTTGAATAACACATTCATAAATGTCAAAACAGACAGTCAAAAAAATTGAAATCAGGAATTTCTATTTTCTTCTCTTTTTTTTACACATATTTAACAATTTCTTTCATTGGCACAAATCTACCTCCATACTTCCATATTTTTTTTTAACCGGGTCACCTTCAGACGAGTCCCATGACACTTGTGACACATCGTGTTCGTGAGAAACTCATCTTTCCATAAAGTGATCATATTAGTTTGTAGACCAAACCTTTCGGACGCTACAGATGTTTTCATGAGAAGACCGATTTTCGGGATGTCTCCTGGTCTGACAAACACAGCTGTAGCTTTTCCACTTTCCACGGCATATGCAGAAGGCTGACATAGGCAGATGCGGTGGATTGAGATGCGGTCCATGCAAAAAATTATATCTCTTGCTTAAACTGAAATATTTCGATGAGGACTATATTGCCACTCCTATTTGCCACATCTTCAATTTAATTTAGTTTCAGAATAGGCGGCAAGGAATAAGTTAGTCCAAAATATTTCAAAAACTAAAAGCATTGTATTTGTTACAAATCATTCACTAAACCCTAAACCTCAAATAAATCTTGTAATGAAAAATGTGAACATTTTGCAAGTTGAGGTGACTAAACTGCTTGAGGTACAACTAGATTGTAAACTGTCATGGTCAAAACATATTGATACAACAGTAGCTAAGATGGGGAGAAGTCCGTCCATAATAAAGCGCTGCTCTGCCTTCTTCACAACACTATCAACAAGGCAGGTCCTACAGGCCCTAGTTTTGTTGCACCTGGACTACTGTTCAGTCGTGTGGTCAGATGCCACAAAGGACTTAGGAAAATTACAATTGGCTCAGAAAAGTAAGGCACGGCTGGCCCTTAAAAGTACACAGGGAGCTAACATTAATGATGTGCATGTCAATTTCTCATGGCTCAAAGTGGAAGAGATACTGACTTTATCACTTGCTTTTGTAAGAAGTGTTGACAAGTTGAGTGTACCAAGCTGTCTGTTTAAAGCACACAGCTCCCATGCACACCCCACAAGACATGCCAACAGAGGTCTTTTTCACAGTCCCCAAGTCCAGAACAGACCATTGGAGGCGCACAGTACTACATAGAGCCATGACTACACGGAACTCTATTCCACATCAGGTAACTGATGCAAACAGTAGAATCAGATTAAAAAACATGTAAAAATACACCTTATGGAACAGTGGGGACTGTGAAGAGACACACACAAAGGTACAGACACACGCATACAAGTGCTAGCACACGCACTCTACACACACGTACATTGTAAGATTTTTGTATGGTGGTATTATACATTTTGTATTGTAGATATGTAATGGTGTAATAATGTTATATGATGTACTGTTTTATCTTTGTTTTATATGCAATGTAAGTGCCTTAATGTGTTTGGAACCCAGGAAGAATAGCTACTGCCTTGGCAACAGCTAACGTGGTTCCCTAATAAATACAAATACATACAAATACAAACACTCTTAAGGATTAATAAACAATTCTCACATCAACTTATTTGAAAATAATCCACAGTACATCTGACTTCCATCTCTGCCAGACGACAACTGACAATGTGAGTCAACCTCTGAGGAACTGCAGTGTTGAACTGGCATCCTGCCATATAATAACATAAAAAGGTCCTCAGAAAGATTAATGAAAACCTTATGCAGACCAGAAAAATTGCGATTTCAATACTTCAGCTGCACACAGAACTGTACCCTCATTGCCAGTGTGTTAGATTATATGAATTAAGAGGATAATGACTATTTACAGATGTGTTTTCGATAAAAGAGGTCACTCAAAATTATTAGACCATTTGAAATCTGGGTAACCCTGACTGGTCGATGTTGGGATCATCGTTATACCCAAAACACAGTATACTCAAGCTGTTGGACTCCCCAGGTATCTTGCAGGGACACGTTAAATTTGCATGAGGTGGCGATAGCTTTTGTTGTGGGGCTAACAGCACCAAGGGTTACTCAAGCTTTTAATCTTCACAGTAAATTCTAATCCGCTTTCCTGACAATTGTAACTGTTGCTAATACCCTAAGTAGTTTAAATATCTATTCACTGACCATGTCCAGTGATCCAGAGAGGGAAAGTGCTTAGTAATCATGAGAAGAGCTCTCCACATTTAAGCCATTGATATTAATCACTTTGCAACAATTGGAGGATAACTTTTCAAGCAGATGTACTATAAAGTTGGAGAATGGGGATTCAAGTCATTGTGAGAGAGAGAGATATAGTTAGTTGAAGCATGGGCTATAGTGAATGTAATTTCCAAATAGCTACATGATTTTACCATAATAAAACTGACCTAAATTCCAGAATAAACTCAATGAAAACAAGACAAATTAAATCTAAGCTAGAAAAAGCAACACCTTCAACTAATGTATACAACTTATGTATACTGTAAGGATCACCGGTGTGTATTACATGAAACGGGAATATCATCTGTTTGGTCGCTTCTTGTCACCGAAATAGTTCTCAGAATGTCACAGCTCGAATCTCCGCCATATTTCCCCAAACGGAACAACATCTTAGCGAGTGAGTTAGCACTCTTTCCCCAAACTCCAACATCAAGAAACGCTCCCTGTCCTACATAAAAACAAAGCGACATGAAACCAAATGCCTCTCGGGGGGGAAAACAACAACAAGGAAGCAACTAGTGAAGGCAGCTAGACCCCTAAAGGAGTCCTCCTTATTCTTTTAGTCAAAGCCTTGGATCACATGAGTCACACTGTGTGTGGAAGGGCTGCCTCACGGGCCTTAGATGCACCAGCGCACACTCACCGCCTTGTCTCCTTCAGTCAGTCTCAATCTAATGGGAGGCCTGCTGATCTGGGGAGAAGCCCAGAAAAAAAGCCACTATTGCACACATACCCCAAGAGATTCTGACACGGGTACTATGAGAGTACATTCCAAATCCGTGTGTGTGTGTGTGTGTGTGTGTGTGTGTGTGTGTGTGTGTGTGTGTGTGTGTGTGTGTGTGAATGTCTGGGAAAATATCAAACACTTGTGGATATGTTTGCAGCAGTGGAGGCTACTGAGGGGAGGACGACTCATAACAATGGCCGGAATGGAGACAATGGAATGGTATCAAGCACCTTTTTTTGTTTTTGTTTTCATGTGTTTGATACCATTCCTTTCACTCCATTCCAGCCATAATACTCCATTCCAGCCATTATTATGAGCTGTCCTCCCCTCAGCAGCCTCCATCGGTTTGCAGACCGTCTACCCACAGAAAAGGTGAATTATCCATCCCTGTAGTCTAGCGTTGCGTGTGTAGGTGGTTGAGAGGGGCTCACAAATGAAACTGACCTCACTGATCTCCATGGTGACAACCTTATCTTTTGTGCAGGGATCTAGACGTTGTGGCAACTTTGTGATTTGCCTTTCTCTGTCTGTATTGTGTCACGTGAGCCGACAGTCTGATAAATGCTTTGGTGCCTGTCTTCTAAGGTTGACTTTGCCTTGGGGTCTGTTCATCTGGCTGCCACATCAATTCCTGTTTGAGAGAGAAGATATTTTTGTGAAGCCATTCCAATAAAACATTTCGTTTCAAATAAATATCATAAAACATGTCTACAATCAATGTATAAAGATTACACGACTGCACGCCTTGCAGTAGCAATTCATAGTCCATTATGTTAAAGTTCAAATTGAGACATCTAGACCAAACTTCATCTGCACCGCGTTAAGAATGACAGATCACCTGTCATAAAGTCTGGTGGCAGTTCAATCCAACCAGCACTAATACAGTATTCACTACTGTAAAGCGTGAGACGGTAAACATTTGAATGGTAGTTGAGCATGAAGGAGGAGGGAGTCTGAAACAGTAAGGGCAACGCCTGCATTCCTAAACAACTGCAGTGGTTCATATTGAATGCAGGGGCAAGGTGAAGAATCTGTTATTTAGTGTTTGGTACAACATAAATAGATCTTACAGCCATTTGAGCTAACCTCTGATTGAACTAACATCCTACTGTTTGCTTTTTGGCTCATGTTTACTCTTTAGGTCACAGGAGTGAAAGAGGCTGATTGGCCCACATGGGAAAGTGGTTAGGAAATATAGGCCAATAGGTGAGAGGAGACATCTCTGAGACTGGGAGGAGTGGGAGGGTCAGTGCTTTGTGCCAGATCTTTCTACCTTACATTTTATTTGAAAGATCTCATTACAGTTCCTTCCCCCGCTTGGGTGACCGTTGGCATGGCTGACTGGATGTGTTTATCATGTGGGTATAGGTCAAAGCAATAATGCAGTTTAAACCGTATCTATTTCATGTCGTATGGATAGCAACAGCAGATACCGCTCTCTCTACTCTGAATCAATTTAGTCCTGGACATCCATCTTCCCCAATTCTTATAGAAAAATGCTAGCAAAGTTTGTCCACAAAAGTGAGTAAAGTTCATATCCACACCCATTCCATGACTTGACTTGTTCTTTAAAGGAAATAAAGATAAGCATAGAATGGACTGATAAGCCAGTGTCCAGTGTGTGATTGAAGACAGTGTACAAGCGAAAGTAAAGACTCACCGGCTCCATGGCAATCGGTCAACAACATAGCGCTTCCTTCAATATGAGACTGCCAAAAAGTTGTGGCCAGAGAGAAGTTATACATTCAGCAGTTGCAAGTGGGTTTTCAGAACAAGAGGAAAGTGAAGGATTCAGAAGCAAGAGAAAATACCTCTGTTAACTTTGATCTAGCTGTAACATTGAGCGTGAATGTGATGAGCTTTAGATCAAGTGTGGAAAAATGTCTCATCATTTTTTATCATTGTATTAATCCACTGGCATCTCAAAAGGTATAATACATTGGCTGACAATCTCAATGCATCCAACGTTTCGGAGAAACTAAATGAGATTACAAAATGACATAAGGATCATATACAATAAAACATTACCCAGGTCAAAGGTTGTCCCATTTCTCAGAATACCTCAGACAAGTTGTACTTAATAGGCTAAATTTGATACTAACCAACCAAATACAACTACCTTTTTACAAATCCTAAGACAGGCTGACAAGGAATAGACAGGTTGGAACAAGATTACAAATCAATTATTTACTAGTCTACTCAGAATGTACAGACTTTTCAAGGAAAGACTTACAAGGCACAACTTTGTTCTCCAGACAGAACCTTTAGTGATGTTTAACACGGCGGCACACTACAGACAATGATTGATATTGCAGACACGGCAACACCTGTCTGACACGTAATGGCGTTTCAGTTGAATCCCTTTGTTGATGTCCAATAAATTCACCTGCAAGGCAAGCCTGTAAAAGTTTGTTGTTATCTATAACAAAGACCATCAAAGGGAGCAGACCCACCGTTTTTGTTCCTCTACCTTGTGCATTGGTTATTTAGAATGCTTGTTCTGCACCACATGTTGGCACATCTGTGAAAAGTACAGCACAGCTGCCATAGCATACTGGCGGGACCATTGATGTAGCTTGTTCCAGGGAAATAATGAGATGGATATGAGGACTGGTCCAGAAGGTGGTATTAGTGGGCTCCTCCATTACCAGGAAACCGGTGTCCTGAAGAACTGGAAGCATCGGACAGAGGTAATGCTGACCTGGACAAGGACAAGCAAGTGGTGCCAAACAGGGTCTTTGGTTGGTGCCTGGATCTCTGCAATAAAAATCCTGGAACACACAATCCATGTGAACCCTGACAGCCTACCATGTGTGGTGTATAGGGCACTAACCATCTTTAGTAGGGGCTTTTGGTTCCCCGAGATGGCAAAGAGTGGTGTGTGTATCTGAAAAACAAAAGAAAGAGAAATCAATTATTGTCAATAACTCACGCAACACAATTTTGCACAGAGAACTGTGCAAACAGATGTATGCAATGATCTGTTTGTGGGGACTGACATAATTAAAGATAGTGCTGTGTATAATGTAACTATGTTTGACAGATGAAAATGAAGGTAAATGGCAAATTCTTTCGCAGCTATCCATCCATTATAAATGTTTGTTTAGTATTCTGAGGCGTTATGTCATCATAGTGTCCATCTTAGTTTGAACGTTAAAACGTTTCTGCTCTGAGGTTGGAAGGTTTGAGCCATGATAACTGATTAGAACACAGCAAACTGCATAATGTAAATACCATTCATGTATAGCAAACTTACCAGGGATATGAGTTTCAAAAGTTCCGATTACTTAGCTTAATGAATGTTCCATGGAATCGTCAATCTGTCCAAATGTAATTTATAGCATGCCAGTCATACGTGTTTATCATGACAAGTAAGTTAATAACTTTTGTTAAGTTAAAGTTAAATATTTTGTGCCTTCATACATTTCAAGGTTTTTTTTCAAAGAAAAGAGACTCACTATGTCTTTAAAATTCCAATATGCTTTCACTGATACACTGTATGAGACTGTCCAAAGACTATAACCATAGTATGCATAATACACTAATGCAATCTTCGCAATCAAATGAATGAAACAGAAAGGTTAACCTTGCTTTTCTTTCTTCTTGAAAGGTTTGAAAAAAATCACTCTGTTGTATGAGTGTCAAGAAATGGACAGGCTTTATATCCCGAGAATACTGTATTTCTCCCCATTTAGCTTAATCATGACAGCAGTTATTGACCAAATGTCAAATAATCCCAGCTCTACCTTAATGAGTGGCACAATTTGGCAGAAATTGACACACTACGGGCTTACTCATTGACATGTAGCACAGGTCTGGCCTCGATGATCAGTGTTTTGCAAAGGGGGCCTTATTCATACCATGCACTAATGCACCGTCATTTGCTGACGACACAAAGGTGGTAGGCCTGATCACCGACGGCGATGAGACAGCCTACAGGGAGGAGGTCAGAGACTTAGCAGTGTGGTGCCAGGACAACAACCTCTCCCTCAACGTCAGTATGACCAAGGAGCTGATCGTGGACAATAGGAGAAAGAGGGGACAGCATGCCCACATCCACATCAACGGGGCTGTAGTGGAGCGGGTCGAGAGCTTCAAGTTCCTTGGTGTCCACATCACGAAGGAATTAACAGGAGGCTGAAAAGATTTGGGCCTTAGGATCCTCAAAAAGTTCTACAGCTGCACCATTGAGAGCATCTTGACTGGCTGCATCACCGCTTGGTATGGCAAATGCACCACCCTCGACCGCAAACCACTACAGAGGGTGGTGCGAACAGCCCAGTACATCACTGGGGCCGAGCTCCCTGTCATACAGGACCTCTATACCAGGCGGTGTCAGAGGAAGGCCCGTAAAATTGCCAAAGACTCCAGCCATCCAAGTCATAGACTGTTCACTCTCTTACCGTCTGACAAACGGTACCGGAGCATTGGCTCTCAGACCATCAGGCTCCGAGACAGCTTCCACCCCCAAATCATAAGACTGTTACAAATCCATAAATAGTTCATTAAATGGTTACGCGGACTATCAGCACTGACACCCGGACTGTTGCACTGACTCTATGCACACTCACAAGACTATATACATGTATACACACTACAGTATCTACACACTCACACAACACAAACACACATTCACACACATACCATTTTACGCTCAGCATACGCTGCTGCTACTTTGTTCTTTTATTTACCTTTATTTAACCAGGTAGGCCAGTTGAGAACAAGTTCTCATTTACAACTGCGACCTGGCCAAGATAAAGCAAAGCAGTGCGACACAAACAACACAGAGTTACACATGGGATAAACAAACGTACAGTCAATAACACAATAGAAAAGTCTATATACAGTGTGTGCAAATGAAGTAAGATGAGGGAGGTAAGGCAATAAATAGGCCGTAGTGGCGAAATAATTACAATTTATCAATTAAACACTGGGGTGATAGATGTACAGAAGATGTATTTTACTCGTATCATTATCTATCCTGATGCCTATTCACTTTACATTTCTACATCGTACCCCTGCAAATTGATCTGCTACTGGTACTCCTGTATATAGCTCCACATTGATCTGCTGCTGGTACTCCCGTATACAGCTCCACATTGATATGTTACTGATACTCATGTATATAGCTCCATTCTTGTGTACTTTAATACTCTTGTGTTACTATTCTTCTTTTTATATTTTTTAACTCTGCGTCATTGGGAAGGGCTCGGAAGCAAGCATTTCACGGTAAAACCAACACCCGTTGCGTTCGGCGCATGTGACAAATACAATTTTAATTAGCACAACAGCCTCGCCTCTATGTTCCTTGATGTAATTGTCTTTCACATGGAAATTCAGCATATAATGAAAAGATATTGAACCAAATGGAAAAAGGAGTGGACCGGGAAGGTTGATGACGGGTAAAGAGAGTGAGTACAGCAAGGACGGCCTAGTTGGAGATTGATATGCACATGCATACTGGAGTGTAATTGGCTGTTCATTAGTATGTGCCTAGGGCTCTAACAGTATGGAGTCTACAGTACCTGGAAAGGACTCATCCCGCATCTATAAAGTCTGAGGTGACTCATACAGTTTTCATTAGATGCTTCTAGACGTCTGCTAACTGCTGAAATAGGAGAAAATGGCGTATATTGTGTTGATATGTACGTGACCAAAGTAACAAAGTGAGATACGGACGGACGGATCAACAAGACAATACAGACAAGACCAGACTAGACAAGATGGACAGACAGACACTAAGGCACAACCAGAGAGTTATTTTCTGGTCTCTATCCCAATGTCTGCCACTGCTGCATAACAAGCAACATGATCAAACTCTAATGATTGAGGTTGGAAGTGTTCTCTGAGTTGAAGGCACTGACAAGGTTTCTGTTAGAAGTGCCAATTACGTCTAATTATAGTTAATCATCCATTGTTTGGTCTACAATGGAATCATCAATGCAGAATGCAAGAAAACAAATATATTAAACACAGCCACATCCTGTCATTAGCCACACATATGCATCGAGAGGAACCTAGCACTGCACAAAAGGATTTGTCATGAAGTAAACTAACCAAAACTCTGTTCCCCTGTTCTCATGTTCTCCCATCATTCATTTTTCCAAAGAGGCCTGTCAGCCATGATAATACATTATCCATTCATCAACACGTCCTTTCTACCTCGGCACATAATGGAAAAACAAAAAGGTCAAACAACAGAATGTTGTGTTTTCTACCTAAAGTGTGCCATTCAGCATTTGAATTAACTAGCGAGCCTACGAAGAATGAATGAGCTGCAAACAGTAAAAGCCTTGTTTCGCCCTGAGTCATACACTAGAGAGGCAGGCAAGACGGCGTGGCTACATTAACAAAATGGTGAAGCCGAAGAACAATGATCCCCAATCTCTAGGCGGAGGGGATGATGTTACAAACACTGAGCCATAGTGAATATACACTTATTACCATGCCCCTCCCTCAAGATGGATGGTAGTTCCGTTGCTCTCGATTCCCTTTGAGGATTTATCTCCACCCACTGATATTAGCTAGGATGCGACCCCTCTGGCGAAAATAGAAATCGTACGCCATATGTCATGTCACACACAGCAGATGCATGAAACATACTACACAACTACAGCCTCCTTTCTCTTGGTTCCTGTCTGGCTGAAGGGAATCTCCTGTGTCTGTTGTTGAAGCATCACAATGGCTTTTAAACAAAGGCAGACTCTGAAGGGAGGTGTTAGCCAAAGTGGGGCTTTGTGAATAATTGCTGATACCATGGAGCAGCTAGAGGCAGCATGCTGGCAGAGAGGCACTCATGGTTGACTAATGATCAGCCTGGCTTCTACCCCAAATGAGAAGTGACAAGAATCCAGATGAGTGGCAACCGGCTGATGGACTACAATACCCATGCAAATGCAGGAAGGGTTCCATGAGTGGAATCATGGGAACTGTAGTGCCATATCATTATTGTGTATATTATATATGCCCTGGTAATCAGCTGTACCTCCCATGGATGGATAACAAGCTGACTGGAGAATGAAATTGAGGTTCAACATGAGCTAGTCAGGGCCAACATAGTTTAAAGTAGCTGTCCAGTGTTTCCAGATTTCTATGAAATGTGATCTGTAATGAATTACATACACTTCTTCCATTTTTTTTATTTGATTAACTATGTTAAAAAGCAACTTTACTGTGTTTGAATATCCTCTATAACATAACATCCTCTATGACAAATAGCAAGCATTTTTTAAATGGTCTGTTTGAGATACAAGTTTGAGGTGGTGGTTTTCTACGTGTTTCTTTCTTTAATTTATGCTTTGGAAACAAATACAAGTATAGTACGAGTCAAAAACATTATTCGGGTATGAGTAATCAGCCAGCCGGATAGAGGTTACAGAGTAATGTGTGGTTTGACTCACACACTTCTTAGAATATGTTAATGTAAATGTAATAACAATTTCTCATGGACTAGTTTTGTTTAGTGCATCTTGTACACTTTCTATGAAGTGAGTGAGTCAAATCACAAATGAACTTGGCTCTAAGGCGTACATTCAATCAGATCAAGCGTTAACCGGCAATAGCATACACCTGCATAGCGGATGTTTTGGAGGGTGGAACTGCATTGGAGCCGTTAAATCGGTAAACAGCTGCTCTTGATCATCGTAACGAAGCCACACCCGCCACACTCGTGTTTGAAGTTCAGAAATAATGATGCTCAAATTGAAAAATCATGAAACAAAATAATGAGGGTTTCTATCATCCTAATGGAGGTGTAGATTACATCTCACATTCCAGTGTTCAAACTTGTGAACACGGGCTGCATGGGTTTTCTGTTATTGCGACTCCATGCAGCCAATGGCAATGTCCGCTTAAGATATAATGTCAGGAGCCAATTGTGGATCTGACATCTCTAACACAGTTCCACCTACAACACAGTCGAAACAACCGCCATGCTGATGTCGGCTAAAGCAGATCTGATTGAATAGAGCCCTTAGTCTTGTTTAGAAAGACTGACACTAAAACAGAAAGTCTGCAGAGAATCAAGAGCCTCTATTTTGCTCACAGAAAACAAAACTGGAACTCTGCACACACAAAAGTCACACGCAAATGGGGAGATAAATATTTAGCTACTAAAAGGTAACCCAGGTGCATTACAACTGTGTGGGCTAATTCTTCAGAATCCTTTGTCGCTAAATTGTCGCCACATTGTATATATTTATTTTTCCCTATTTTAAAGTAAAACAGTGTGGGATCACTAACTGAAAGCACCATTCGTGGAACTTAAAATATTTATTTTAGCTTGATGTTAAAACGTTTTTTGATAAAATAATAATTGTGAAGAAATCTATCTAAAAAGTCTCCTGATGTGCATTGACTTCAATATGAGTTTAAAAGGTAAAAAGGTCTACCACATTAAATTGACCTTGTGCTAACTTAGTCTGACAATGTCTTTTTCATTGGCTTTGGTAAAGCACATGCATACATAAATCATTTGAATATTTGTACCGTGCAACGAAAAAGTAGAACAGCTTTGAAATGGGATAATGTGAAAGCTACTTCAGCGGCAAATTAAGTTAATGGAATATGAGATGACAGCCCTAGGCAACATATAGGCCTACTGAGATATACCTCAAGATTAAAGCAAAGGTGAAGTTTTCATAAAAGTGAATAGCACATTGTTTATTTGCATTAAGACATCGATTTGACCTTTAGCTGTTTTTATGTTGGATATTTTATGATGCAACTTAGTACTGTCATGATGTAGAATGAAAGAACCTGCATCAATTGAAAAATACATATCCTATAACCCTGACATTGCTAAAAGCTCTAGGCATTGTGCACTGATCTAAAATCAGCTGTCTTTAACATAACACTAACCTTCACTAATAGAGGTTAAAAAGCAAAACTGACCCTGGATCATTGCTTAGGGCTAAATTTAAATCTACACCAGGGAGAGGGGGCAGAGGGGACCTAGGGTTGGGAATATAATATGACCCAACCAATGAGAGACTACTTGAAGTACTTTGGGGACCATACAAAGATACATGGCTTTGAGATTAGAACCCTAGCCCTTCTTTTTGAACCTCACATAATTTGAACTATCTGACTCGTCGACCTACAGTTAATGATATCCTTTGAATTACCCCCCTAGTTTTAGAAAAGTGCTTGGTAATTGAAACCATAACAGCTCTCTTAGCTGGAAAAGTCATAATAGCACTGCATCTAGGCTACAGCTAGCTAGCCATTGACAACTTTAAATAAAGAGCTACAATGTTCTCTCAAAATTCAATATGCATTATTTATATAGCTATGGATCATAAAAATACACCTATATATTTATAAAAATCATATTGAAAATGAATAACAATCCATAGGGAAGTCTAACATGGTAATATATTTGGAAGGACCAGTAATTATAAAACTAGGCCATATACCAATGGGAGATAATTAACAGGAGCAAATCCCTATGAGGTTTTTAGGAAAAAGAGTCTTTGACAAAGCCATTCAATTATGTCCGTCCCACTGGGTCTGGGTATATAGAATGTCTATATTAGGTAAATGACAAATAGAAGGTTCCAATAGGAATGAGCCATGTGAGGGTATAGCGGACTGTGGTGGACATTGAACCCCCAATGAATAGGTAGCCATTAGGCCGTTGTCTTTGCCATTTTCTTTGCATCTTGTCAATCTTACATTGACATAAAGTGGACATGTTGATTTCTAAGAAAACACCGCTACAACACAATTTAGTAATTAGTATAGAGTTAAAGGAAAAGTCCATTTCCCCAAAAAGACATTGTTGGTCATTTTTATACATTTGAAGTCTAATTGTATCCATATTCCACATTGTCTCACACAGATTGAGTTCATTTGTTTTCTTCAAAAAGTGTTTATTGAACTGTATACAGTACCCTGCATCATGCTAATCTGTTTAATGAGGACTTGCATTAGAAGAAGTTAAGAAGTCAGGCTGATAAAGAGCGACTTGGCCCACTATATACAGACTAGACCTCAATGTCTAGTTGACCTTACATTCTCTCAGAAAGAAAACTAACTGTAAAAATGATACATAAATGTTTCACAATTTCATTTATAAGCAAATGACACAATGTATAAGCGTAATATAACAGGAGCTTTCTCTCTCACACACAGGCATGTGCGCACACACACTTTTTTTTGGGGTGCCCTGGCGTCACCAAAGATGGTGGGTAAATGAAGATAACCCACTCAGGCCATTTACTATTGGAAAAATTGGTGACACAACAGCCTATAGGGAGGAGATCAGTAACCTGGCCACGTGTTGCCAGGACAATAACATCTCCCTCAATGTGATCAAGACAAAGGAGATGATTGTAGACTACAGGAAAAAGAGGACCGAACACACCCCCATTCTCATCAACAGGGCTGCAATGGAGCAGGTTGAGAGCTTCAAGGTCCTTGGTGTCCACATCACCAACAAACTAACACGGTTCAAGCACACCAAGACAGTTGTGAAGAGGGCACAACAAACCATATTCTACAGCTGCACCATCAAGAGTATCCTGACAGGTTGCATCACTCCCTGGTATGGCAACTGTTCGGCCTTCCGACCGCAAGGCAGTACGTCACTGCCTTGCGGTTGGAGTACATCACTGGGGCCTAGATTTCTGCCATCCAGGACCTATATACCAGGCGGTGTCAGAGGAAGGCCCTAAAAATTGTCAAAGACTCCAGACACCCTAGTCATAGACTGTTCTCTCTGCTACCGCATGTCAAGCGGTACCTGAGCGCCAAGTCTAGGTCCAAGAGGCTTCTAAACAGCTTCTACCCCCAAGCCATAAGACTCCTGAACATCTAGTCAAATGGCTAACCAGACTATTTGCAGTGTCCCCCTCACTAGCTCTTTACACCACTGCTACTCTCTGTTGTCATCTATGCATAGTGACTTTAATAACTCAACCTACATGTACATACTACCTCAAATAACCGGTGCCACCGCACATTGACTCTTTATCGGTACCCCCCTGTATATAGTTTCACTATTGTTATTTTACTGCTGCTCTTCAATTACATGCTACTTTTATCTCATATTCTTATCTGTATTTTTTAAAACTGCATTGTTGGTTAGGGGCTCGTAAGTAAGCATTTCACTGTAAGGTGTTGTATTCGGCGCATGTGACTAATACAATTTGCTTTGATTTGAATGAGTTTAAGACACATTTTGCCCGTTAATGGCTAGCTAGCTTGGGGACTGTTTCAAGTGAATTAGAACGCCACCGGCTTGGAGAGAGTAGCAGAAAAAGTGATAAGACTGCATGCAGAGATGGCTCGTTCTAGTGGATAAACTACTACTCTGACTGTTAATATTGTGTGGTGAGCTTCCAGCGCCATTGTGGCAGCATAGTTTAGCATCACCCAAGTGGGTGCTACATGGTGTTAGTGGAGAGAGGAGTGGCTAGCCAGCTAGCTAACTGAACATCTACATCCCGGAGGACAGAGGACGTGAGCGGACAGCTAGGTGCGGTGCTCAGGCTCCAGATCTGACTTTCTTTCTACTCTGACCGGATCCCTTCTCCAGTCATCCATCAATCAATGCTTCCTCCGCTCCAAATGCAATCACGTCTGCTTCAACTCTATCATCCATCATCTGTTCCAGTACCATTGCTCTCAACAATGTATCCATTGGTTGTTGTTTGTTTGCTTGTACTTGTATCGCAGTTCAGCTTTTAGCTGCCACGTATGCAAATAAAAACTAAACATGCACACGCACGCACGCATACACACACACACAAACACTGTCTGTTGTCATCCAATCCATATGCAATTTCACTCAGCATGCGCATGGTTCCAGTGTACTAAACGGGAGGGATGGGGATAATAACTGTGTCTTCCTAATGGGCGGGAGTGACAAACAGTTGTCATGAAATCAACAAGCCATATCGAACTATGAAGCAACTAGAATCTATACCTACTGTAATGTGTTGATCTATTTCTTTGGGGGAAAAGTGTCTGCTAATGGCATATATTCTATTACACAGAGGCACATGACAAGCTGCCATGACCTCTTTCCTGTGCTCAAACTGCCACCCCCTCTTTGACTTGAATTACAAGCGTATTAAATAGCAAGAAAATGTTGTTTATAACATTGGGAGAAACATCAATCTTGGACTTCATATCAACTTCAATGTCTTCTTTGAAAGGGACACAGTTCAGAAGTGTGCAGGTTGCTACGGTACAGAATTTTCATTGGCCGACAACAAATTTTCACCAAACCAGAAAATAAGTTGATGACACACACAAAGGTTTGATTGGCTCAGTGAACACAGTGATTTGAGTTCCAATTGGGGAGAGAGGCAACGGATGTTCGGGTTCATGCTATGCTATTAACATTCAGTATGGGTGATAAATTCCTAAACACATGGTCCTGGGGCTTGCGTTCCAGACCAAAGTGTTGCAGTGGATTTTAATTAGCCATTCTAGCGTTCTAGCTCTTGTGGCAAATTAAGCCCTGCATGGTTCCAGAAGAACAGTGAGAGATCAGCTCAGGTACGTGCACTGAGTCTGTATCTAGCACGCCAGAGTGACAAAGAAATGGGTCAGAGAGAGAGAGAAACGAGAACATAATGCTACCATGTTTGACCAGAGTCCCTGTATACCTGCCCCCTTCAACACTTGCTAAAAAAAAACACATGTTGCCAGGCTAAAAATAAGCTTGCCACAAGGACTCAGAGATGTGTCCAAGGCAGACAGATGTTGGCCAGGCCAGTTGGACATATGAGAGGATATTCAGGGACGTACACTGTCCTTGTTAACATTTACAAGCTGTTTGTTTTTTCCCTAATATGAGAAGTCAACAATGACCTTCCCAACAGAGTCTCTCACTATCAGTTTCAAAGTTGGAAAGGAACCGAAACCAAGACAGTACTGATGCTTTAGTAATTGGGATTAACAACCGGGATTTTGCAATATCACCATTTCTTTTAAGAGTGAAATATTGGTGCTTATACATGGCATAGACATTCACTTTGTATGCTGGGTGAGCACACACAAAAAGCCACACAGAAGTCCTGTAGCAGCAGGGAAATTATTGTTATTACCATGACATATTTCAGTGGTGCATGACTGCTTTATTTTCCTCATTAATCTTCTTACTTTAGCCATTATTTCTGTTGGTCCCCATCTAAACTTAATCTTCTAAAAGGTGAAATTTATCCTCACACCATGTGGCCATTATCCCCAGTGTGAATTAAGCAAAGAGACATGTATTTCATGTGTCTGACACAATATATTAAAGACCCTTAATTAAAAGCTGTGTATCTGCTAGTCACCTCGACATACCGATACACAACTGCTAATGCAAAAGAATGGGTGCTAAGTTGAGAAGTGTATACAGTACCAGTGAAAAGTTTGGACACACCTACTCATTTTGTCATATTGGTATGAATGGATGTGGGAGACATCCATTTTAGATTCTTCTAAGTAGCCACCGTTTGCCTTGATGACAGCATCGATAACTCTTGGCATTCTCTCAACCAGCTTCACCTGGAATGCTTTTCCAACAGTCTTGAAGGAGTTCCCACATATGCTGAGCAGTTGTTTGCTGCTTTTCCTTCACACTGCGGTCCAACTTATCCCAAACCATCTCAATTGGGTGGAGGTCGGGTGATTGTGGCGGCCAGGTCATCTGATACAGCACACCATCACTCTCCTTCTTGTTCAAATAGCCTTACACAACCTGGAGGTGTGTGGGGTCATTGTCCTGTTGAAAAACAAATGATAGTCCCACTAAGCAGAAACCAGATGGGATGGCCTATCGTTGCAGAATTATATGTTAGTCATGCTGGTTAGGTGTGTCTTGAATTCTAAATAAATCACTGACAGTTTCACCAGCAAAGCACCCCCACAGCATCACACCTCCTCCTCCATGCTTCACGGTGGGAACCACACATGCGGATATATCCGTTCACCTACTCTGCGTCTCACAAGACATGGCGGACGTGGCAGATTTCCACCAGTCTATGTCCATTGCTCATGTTTCTTGGCCCAAGCAAGTATGTTCTTCTTATTGGTGTCCTTTAGTAGTGGGTTCTTTGCAGCAGTTCGACCTTGAAGGCCTGATTCACACATTCTTCTCTGAACAGTTGATGTTGAGATGTGTCTGTTACTTGAACTCTGTGAAGCATTTATTTGGGCTGCAATTTCTGAGGCTGGTTACTCTATTGAACTTATCCTCTGCAGGAGAGGTAACCCTGGGTCTTACTTTCCTGTGGCGGTCCTCATGACAGCCAGTTCCATCATAGTCCTTGATGGTTTTTGCAACTGCACTTGAAGAAACTTTAAAAGTTCTTAAAATGTTCCGTATTGACTGACCTTCATGTCTTAAAGTAATTCTGGACTATCATTTCGCTTTACTTATTTGAGCTGTTCTTGCCATAATATAGACTAGGTCTTTTACCAAATAGGCTATCTTCTGTATACCAAGCCTACCTTGTCACAACACAACTGATTGGCTGAAACACATTAAGAAGAAAATAAATTCCACAACTTAACTTTTAACAAGGCACACCTGTTAATTGAAATGCATTCCAGGTGACTACCTCATCAAGCTGGTTGAGAGAATGCCAAGTGTGTACAAAGCTGGCATCAAGGCAAAGGGTGGCTACTTTTAAGAATCTCAAATATATTTTGATGTGTTTAACACTTTTTGGTTACTACATGATTTCTACAATGTAGAAAATAGTAAAAATAAAGAAAAACTCTGGAATGAGTAGGTGTGTCCAAACTTTTGACTGGTACTGTATGCATTGGAAAATAACATACAAACAATAGTGTTTCCTGTGTTTCCATTGTGCATCCTCTAGTCACCCAGACCCACCGATACACGCCTGCTAATGAGCAATTATGGGTCTAAGAAGCTGAAGAAAGCATAGAAGAATTATAACCACACTACCGTTTTCACCCATTGAGGTGTGCTACTTCATGACAACATCAAATACTGTATGTGTCTCTGAAAAGAGAAGTTCAACTGAGTAGGACTTTACATTAGACGTCACCATGTGACCCTTGGATACCACAGTGCATATGTATTCAAACTGTACAGTAGCAGGACTCCCATCTGGACAGTGAATAGACATGCAGGCAGGAAAAACAGGCATAAGGGCACGGCTTTACAGTGTGTGTGCTGTGGGGGTGGATGTGCATGGCTGCATGTCCCTCTATGACAGCTCCCTGCCTGTGAATCATTCCGAGCCCTTTGGGCACCATCCACAGGCTGAAGAGAGAGAAAGAGAGAGAGAGAGATCCACCCACCATGGCCAAGGCTAACTCTTGTCCTCATCCTACAGCATGCCTTACAGAGGAGCCCTGGGATGACACTGTTCATGATATATAATACTGGCAAATGGGAACATTAAGTTCCCCCTCAGCGAGGCACAGCTGATAATCACTGTGATGTGCTCAATAGGGGACTATACATACTATGATGACTGTGTAGTCAGTAGAAAACAACACACACACACACACATACACATTGCTGGCGGATGCTACATCAATCCAATGTTACATGCTCCCCTCAATGACATTGCATAATAGTCCATGTCTTGATACAGTGTGTGGGCAGGACCTAAAATAGGACAAATCAACAGAAAAACTGAAGACAAAACAAAAACGTAACATGGCAGAGCTTTGTTTTAATCTAATTCTGCCTCTCTGCTGCTGCATGCATGCAAGGAACGACATAAACATCTCATTTGGTTACTTCTCTGTTGTCTCAATCTTTCAATGCCCCCGTGCGGTTACTTGGGATACTACAGCCTCACCCCATACTTTGTATTCAAGCACAGTTCATTGTGAGATCATTTCCCTCATTGGATGGATTGGTTAGAATGATCTAGAACATTCTGGTCCTTTAAGGCTATTGTGATTGTGATTGACAGATATGAGTACATGCACTTGATTGTGTTGCTGGTGATATTCATTCCTCTTTGATCATACTACACTATATGACCAAAAGTATGTGGACACCTGCTCGTCGAACATCTCATTCCAAAATCATGAGCATTAATATGGAGTTGGTCCCCCCCCTTTGCTGCAATAACAGCCTCCACTCTTCTGGGAAGGCTTTCCACTAGATGTTGGAACATTGCTGCGGGGACATGCTTCCATTCAGCCACTGGAGCATTAGTGAGGTCAGGCACTGATGCTGAGCGATTAGGCCTGGCTCGCAGTCGGCCTTCCAATTCCTCCCAAAGGTGTTAGATGGGGTTGAGATCAGGGCTCTGTGCAGGCCAGACAAATCAAATCAAATGTATTTATATAGCCCTTCGTACATCAGCTGATATCTCAAAGTGCTGTACAGGAACCCAGCCTAAAACCCCAAACAGCAAGCAATGCAGGTGTAGAAGCACAGTGGCTAGGAAAAACTCCCTAGAAAGGCCAAAACCTAGGAAGAAACCTAGAGAGGAACCAGGCTATGAGGGGTGGCCAGTCCTCTTCTGGCTGTGCCGGGTGGAAATTATAACAGAACATGGCCAAGATGTTCAAATGTTCATAAATGACCAGCATGGTCAAATAATAATAATCACAGTAGTTGTCGAGGGTGCAGCAAGTAAAGACCTCAGGTGTAAATGTCAGTTGGCTTTTCATAGCCGATCTACCGCTCCTGCGGTCTCTAGAGAGTTGAAAACAGCAGGTCTGGGACAGGTAGCACGTCCGGTGAACAGGTCAGGGTTCCATAGCCGCAGGCAGAACAGTTGAAACTGGAGCCGCAGCACGGCCAGGTGGACTGGGGACAGCAAGGTGTCATCATGCCAGGTAGTCCTGAGGCATGGTCCTAGGGCTCAGGTCCTCCGAGAGAGAGAAAGAAAGAGAGAATTATAGAGAGCATACTTAAATTCACACAGGACACCGGATAAGACAGGAGAAGTACTCCAGATATTACAAACTGACCCTATCCCCCCGACACAAACTACTGCAGCATAAATACTGGAGGCTGAGACAGGAGGGGTCAGGAGACACTGTGGCCCCATCCGATGATACCCCCGGACAGGGCCAAACAGGAAGGATATAACCCCACCCACTTTGCCAAAGCACAGCCCCCGCACCACTAGAGGGATATCTTCAGCCACCAACTTACCATCCTGAGACAAGGCCGAGTATAGCCCACAAAGATCTCCGCCACGGCACAACCCAAGGGGTGGCGCCAACCCAGACAGGAAGATCACGTCAGTGACTCAACCCACTCAAGTGACGTACCCCTCCTAGGGACGGCATGAAAGAGCACCAGTAAGCCAGTGACTCAGCCCCTGTAATAGGGTTAGAGGCAGAGAATCTCAGTGGAGAGAGGGGAACCGGCCAGGCAGAGACAGCAAGGGCGGTTCGTTACTCCAGAGCCTTTCCGTTCGCCTTCACAGTCCTGGGCCAGACTACACTCAATCATATGACCCACTGAAGAGATGAGTCTTCAGTAAGGACTTAAAAGTTGAGACCGAGTCTGGGTCTCTCACATGGGTAGACAGACCATTCCATAAAAATTGAGATCTATAGGAGAAAGCCCTGCCTCCAGCTGTTTGCGTAGAAATTCTAGGGACAATTAGGAGGCCTGCGTCTTGTGACCGTAGCGTACGTGTAGGTCTGTACGGCAGGACCAAATTGGAAATGTAGGTAGGAGCAAGCCAATGTAATACTTTGTATGGTAGCAGTAAAATCTTGACATCAGCCCTTGCCTTAACAGGAAGCCAGTGTACGGAGACTAGCACTGGAGTAATATTATCAATTTTTTTGGTTCTAGTCAGGATTCTAGCAGCCGTATTTAGCACTAACTGAAGTTTATTTAGTGCTTTATCCGGGTAGCCAGAAAGTAGAGCATTGCAGTAGTCTAACCTAGAAGTAAACAAAAACATGGATACATTTTTCAGCATAATCTTTGGATGGAAAGTTTCAGATTTTTGCAATATTTTCAGCCATCCACTTCCTTATGTCTGAAACACAGGCTTCTAGCGAGGGCAATTTTGGGGCTTCACCATGTTTCATTGAAATGTACAGCTGTGTGTCATCCGCATAGCAGTGAAAGTTAACATTATGTTTTCGAATGACATCCCCAAGAGGTAAATATATAGTGAAAACAATAGTGGTCCTAAAACGGAACCTTGAGGAACACCGAAATGTACCGTTGATTTGTCAGAGGACAAACCATTCACAGAGACAAACTGATATCTTTCCGACAGATAAGATCTAAACCAGGCCAGAACTTGTCCGTGTAGACCAATTTGGGTTTCCAATCTCTCCAAAAGAATGTGGTGATCGATGGTATCAAAGGCAGCACTAAGGTCTAGGAGCACGAGGACAGTCAAGTTCTTCCACACCGATCTCGACAAATCATGTATGTATGGACTTCACTTTGTGCACAGGGGCATTGTCATGCTGAAACAGGAAAGGGCCTTCCTAAAACTGTTGCCACAAAGTTGGAAGCATAGAATCATCTAGAATGTCATTGTATGCTGTAGCGTTTAGATTTCCCTTCACTGGAACTAAGTGGCCTAGCGCAAACCATGAAAAACAGCAGACCATTATTCCTCCTTCACCAATCTTTATAGTTGGCACTATGCATTCGGGCAGGTAGCGTTATCCAGGCATCCGCAAAACCAAGATTTGTCCGTCGGACTCCAGAGAATGCATTTCTACTGCTCTAGAGTCCAATGGCGGTGAGCTTTACACCACTCCAGCCGACACTTGGCATTGCACATGATGATCTTAGGCTTGTGTGCGGCTGCTCAGTCATGGAAACCCATTTCCTGAAGCTCCGGACCAACAGTTCTTGTGCTGGCGTTGCTTCCAGAGGCAGTTTGGAGCTCGGTAGTAAGTGTTGCAACCGAGGACAGACTATTTTTACACGCTACGAGCATCAGCACTCGGTGGTCCCGTTCTGTGAGCTTGTGTGGCCTACCACTTTGCGGCTGAGCCGTTGTTGCTCCTAGACGTTTCCACTTCACAATAACAACACTTTCAGTTGACCTGGGCAGCTCTAGCAGGGCAGAAATTTGACGAACTGACTTGTTGGAAAGGTGGCATCCTATGACAGTGCCACGTTGAAAGTCACTGAGATTGCATGGCTGTGTGCTTTATTTTATACACCTGTCAGCAACGGGTGTGGCTGAAATAGCAGAATCCACTCATTTGAAGTGGTGTCCACATACTATAGCTGTATGTTGAGTTCAGATTGGCTCAAGGTTAATGAGAGGTCAATGCGTACTTGACCTTGGCATTAGACATCAAGTAGAGCACTACGTACTTTGGGTAATAATGGATTTCCCATTTGCATTAAAAATATTTAATGCGCTAGGATATTCAAGGATTATTTCTCTGCATAATATGTCTTTGGATATCAGTCTCCTCTGGTCTTCTTCCTTTGTGAACAGCCGTGTGTCCTTGTGTTGTGCTAAGGCGAGAATAAACAGTCCACTTAATGCAGGGAGTGATTTTCATTTTTTATTTCCTGTCTTTCTTTGTCCTTACTTTTCCCCCTTTTCTTTTAGATACTTTTAATGCAGTTATACTTTTGTGTATGCCTGTTTCGAGTTCAAGTAGGGTAAAACTGTGTGGTTGTGGTAAACAACTGCTATGGTCAATGCTAGACCAGACAAAAAATGACCATGCTAATTTGTAGAGATCATACACACGAAGGATGTCAACAAAAGCCCATAGAAGGGCCAATAGGATATAATTCTACCATACAGTCCTTGAAGAGGAGGGAGGAAGGCTGTCTGACAATGGTTGATAACTGAAGTCAGAAGCCTATTACTCTGTCCAGGGTTGTAGGGAGTCACTGAATGGGAGAGGATGAATGATAGAGACTTCAGAGTTAAGTAACTGCCTTGATTAGAGTGCTCTGCATATTACTAGGGGAAGTCTGAAAGGAAGTGGGGACTATTTGCAGAGATTTCTGCCAAGCTATGTCTTTTTTTTTACTGATTGAAGACAATTTGAAAACCATAGATTGTCTACATCAGACCTTTTTTTGTACAATGACATATAGCAAAAACATTTGCTGTTTTCCAGATTCTGCATAGCAATGTATTGATGATTATTATTTTTTTAAGTGGTATGCAAATAATAAAAATTTAATTGGGCCTTAGGCTAGAGGCAGAGGAAGGCAGGACAAAATGCATGGGTTTCTAGAGCTAACATGTTCTCCAAAATCCACACAGTAACTCGTGGTTCTGTAGCACAGCAGGTTTACCATCAACTCCCATACTCCTCTTCTGGTTCTGTAACAACTTGGCATGTTTAGGACTTGAGTCATGCTTTTGCTTTTTGTTGTAAAGCCTGGGAGCTATTGTAGTGTACATACGATTTATTGCCCCTGTCGTCTGAAGGGGGCGCCATGGAATACACTAAAATGTGTCTATTGCTATATGGAAACGACACTGGGAACAGCTACATACAGCCATAACAAGATTGTGTTTACACATTTTTATAACATTTTTACAAGCTATAGCAAGTTCATGCATTTTAAAGCAGATAAACTTAATCTGTGGTAGCCCAGAGAATATTAGTATGGGTTCAGCATCAACATAACCTGTGGCGTTATCGCTAGGGCTCACATGTTGTCCTTGAAACAGTACAAAACTCCTGTAAACACTCGTAATCCCTAGAAAAATAGGTGGTGAAGATGTGCACAATGATGTCCCCCCTAGATAACACGGTAGAATTCCATAGAGCTCAATAACCCTGTGCAACATTGCTACAGAAAATGTTGTTATTTGCTCTAAGAAGATGAACTAACTAATGAAAGGAATTTATATGCAGGATTTGCTCCATAACTCTTTCTAAATGAGTGTTTCATCATTCTTATGGAGGCTAACTGCTATCCAGTTGCACACCTCTAAATCCCAGTGCGGAGCATTGGGACTATAGCATGACTTTCATAATATTTTACTCTATAATTTCCAACGTAATTGACCTAAGGGCCCGCAGGGGTCATTAGAAACATACTTTCCCAGTATGTGTTTTATTGCGGCTGTTAATTTTACGACGGTAGTTAAGTGAAGTGGAGGTGCTACTGCCAGCTAGCATGCTGCTTCGATCAGCGTTTCATCCTCCCCCCTAAAATATTTGTTTTTCTACCTCGTCTGAGCCTCTGACGCTGCTTCCGTATTTCAAGTGCTATTTAGGACTGTGGGGTATGATTAAAATGTATGTGCCTCTGCGGAGACATCTCATCCAGGGGAGACAATGCACTCAGTGTTTCCTGGTCATGTGAGCGGCATGTTTATGCCCCATGAATGGAGGAAGGGATCTGAGAGAGTCAATGCAGGTGGGCGTTGGGATATACGAACCGAGCCACTGGCAATCTGCCAAAATGGACCTTGCCCAAAGAGGTCCCACATTTTGCCAATACTGTTGATGGAATGTTGATCCACGAAACGTGATGCATATCAAGGTATTACCGAATCGTATGTTATATGCAATGACTGCAATGACGTATATGTATGGTCAGTCATACCACTACAGACTGTGATGTCATTGACATTTTAACAGCAGTCTAACATCGCTAAATTCCATGTAACCAATCACATCCTAAGTTGATGGAGAGTGTACATGTTTTATATGTAGACCCCTTACAGAGGTGAAGGTGACACTTAGCAGATAAACCTTCGCTATTTATCTGGGGTTAAAACACAAAACCTCTCTTGGGCTTTTCATTGTCATCTCAGCAGTTAAGCTGGGCATAGACCAGCACTTCAAAACACTAAGCATTACCATTTCACACTCGGGGAGATAATCAATAATGCCTTGGGGTCATGCACTGTCTGTAACAGAAATGTGCCTTCCATCACTAAAACAATTAACAACGGGAGGAATCTGTCAGTCAGCCTTCACCCTTCCCTTGCCTCAGCCCCCCTCCAACTCCCAACGCAACGCCCACACAATTGGGTAATGGTGGGTGTGCTAGCCAATCCCCTTCAATAGTCCCAGCCCCTGCATCGCCCTAAAATGAGCACTGTGGCGCTAAGCCTCTGTTTGCCCCCACAGCTTAGCCATTAATAACGGGAAGGGATTCCACCCCGCGGTGACCTGGGAGATGTAGTCTGTTCCGTCACAGTGGTGTTGCCAACTAAGTGTGGCTAATTGAGAGGGACGGTGGGGTTGTCGCTGTGTGTGGGTGTGGGGAGAGGGAGTGGTTGTCTTGCGGCATTATGTGCTATGAAGATCCTGGGAGCATTCGAAAAATCGAAAAATAATGATAACACTGTAGTAAATTCCCAACTGGGACTCCAACCCGGATCTAGCAACTGTCAAGCCAACACCTTAACCATTATGCCATGATGTCTGAACCAGGTCACTAGGTGCTGGTTTAAGGTTGCTACATTGGTGTCAGAAGTGAGATGGCTCCTGTGAGGCCATCGGAGAGGTGTATACAAGTGAGGGACAAGTGGTGTAGAGAAGCACAGGGAAGCACAGGGACACGCTCTCTTGAAGGAAGGAGATAATGTCCTTCCTTCAAGAGCGCGTGTCCCCATACTTCTCTGTACCAAGTCCCTCACTGGTACACGCCTCTCCGATGGCCTCACGGGAGCCTTCCCACTTCTGACAACAATGTAACACATTTCGGAGGTAGCCCGGACAGGGACTCAAAACTGGTTGCAGCGACCGTCAAGTCATCACCTTAACCATTACGCCAAGAGTTCGAAACCTCTTCACGAGGTCGCTAGGGGTTGGGTTAAAGCTGCAATATGGACCTTTATGGAAGACCTGACCAAATTAGGCAAACTATTCTAATTTTAGCAAACAGGAAATGGCTATAGGAATAAGCTACAACATACAGATTTACAAATGCGCACACACACGCACAAACACCCCGCACAAACACCCTCCACCCCACACACACTCCACCCCAAACACCCTCCACCCCACACACACAAAAAGCCTCCACCCACCCCACACACACAAACATCCTTCACCCAACACGCACAAACACCCTTCACCCCACCCACACACACACAAACATCCTCTACCACACAAACACACAAACACACACACAAGCACCCTTCCCCCCCTACAGACAAACACACAAGCACCCTTCACCCCACACACACAAACATATACATCCTCTAAATGCATGTACTTAGAGTACTTATATTCTCCACAGCCACATGGTAAGTGCTTTGAGCTCAGCCACTACAGTGACTGATGTATTTATGCGTTTCCTGACCAGGGTGCAAAGACAGGAGATGAGCAGCTATCCAGGGGAGACCAGGCTCCAATGTACGTCCCACTTCCTCCCATCATTCACTCTGCTGCCTCTCTCATCGCTATGTGTTCACTCATCTGGGCGCGCACTCACACAGCTGTTCTCAGGCCAGTCACCATGAGCCACCAACTATTTCTGTAACATCCGTTTTGAGCAGTGCCTTCATCCGAAATCTACAGTTTCTGTTGATGTTGACTGTCTTTGAAGGATGTCCTGCTCACTATGTGAATGTGTTTACAGATTACCGTGTGGAATAGACTTGTATATTGTGTTGTGTTATCAACTAACTAATCATTGTGCAGGTCCTTTGTCATCTAGAGGGAAAACAAATGAAAACATCCAATCTGGCAATGCGGTAGGCTACTATATGTTATTATTCCTCACTCCATGGTCCCCACAGCATGACATACAGGGTTCCCTTTCAACTGCCGTGTGTCAGCACGTCTGCGTGTGTGTGAGCAAACAGCTATGGGCATCTTAAATCTCCAAACACCCTGGAGAGCCTAATAGCTGTCCGTCATCAACCAGGAGTGTGTCAGCTCTCAACACTTAATCAAAGTGATGAAATCAAAGTGGCTCTGCCCTGACAATGCTCGTGCCTCAAGGGGAGGATGGTAACTGTCCTATAGATGCTCCTCAATGTCACCAGTGATGTGAAACTCAATTGTTGGATGTATTTGATTTAAAACGCCGTCAGTAAAAATGAGGGAATTAAAAACACAACTAATTCTAATTTTGTTTAGTTGAGAAAGGAAGATGACAGGGGAGGTTGTGTGTGTGTGTGTTCATACGTGTGTACATAACATGTGTAGGGGAGGGATTTAATCCTCTATGACACAGGTGTCAAACTCATTCCACGGAGGGCCGAGTGTCTGCGGGTTTTCGCTCCTCCCTTGTACTTGATTGATGAATTAACATCACTAATTAGTTAGGAACTCCCCACACCTGGTTGTCTAGGGCTTTATTGAAAGGAAAAACCAAAAACCCGCAGACACTAGGCCCTCCGTGGAATGAGTTTGACACCCCTGCTCTATGACTTAATTATTTCAAATATTTGGGGAAATTCAACAGTGCCCTCTCCTGTACGCCGATGGTATCCTCTCCAAAATGACCTTTTCCAGGACAGTAAAATCACCCAACACATATTCGCTTAGGGTTTTGCTCAAGTGAGGAGAATACAAACAAATCACATGAATGTAGCCCTGTAAATCTTCTAGTCTTAGGAAAGAACATTGAGGACTGAACAAGTGGGTCTTGTGTTACCGGTTGACCTGAACGAGTCGATCTTTAAAGCTCCTTTTCCACCAGATGTAGCTGAGTGCACTTCAAGTTCCCCCGTTGACATGGTTCTATTGAGCCCCTTATTATCCGACAATGCAAATGCAGAAGATTGAAAGGATTCCAAGGAAGGCAGAGTGTGCTCTGTTAACAAATGGATACACTCAAGTACATGTCCTTGTCGACTATACAATTTAAATACATACTGGTAAGACAGTGTACCATAAAATATGGATACATCTATGCAGACAAACCAAAAAAGACAACTACATCACTCGATTTGTCCTGAAAAAGCTCATCCACAATCTACTCTGTCCCACGTTCAAGGCATAACAGATCGCACCCACTGGGCACAGACGTCAGATCAACGTCTAGTTTTGATTAACATTTGGTTGAGTTGTCAACTAACCGTGAATTCAATGTGAAATCAACAACAAATGTCACCATGTCATTAGAGTTTGGTTAAAAGTTGCGCAAAAAAAAAGAGGAAATGCCCTTACGTTGATGACTTTTTGCAAATCCAATCAGTTTTCCACGTTGATACAACGTCATCACATAGATTTTGGGGTTGTAAATAACTTGGAAACAACATTGATTCAACCAGTTTTTGCACAGTGGGCAGTGTCTCAAACTACAGAATATTGCATGAGATAATTGACAATCCCTAAACCAGCATGTATCCAATTTGAATACAGTGTGAAAAAACAAGACATGAACTGTAGTGTTGTAGACAAACAGATACAGCTGTTGTCAGCCTGATCTGCTCCAGGCCCCAAACGCCACGTTTTACATAATGTTTTTCTGGTGTTCGCCTGTAATTAGGTGACAGATCTCGGGCATTTGAAGGGGCTAGGCAAATCACCTTCATTACCAATGCTGCTCATTATCGTAATGAGCCGATTTCATTATCGTTTGGAGGACTTTTTTTATCTCTGCCACCAAACGAGGCTTGTTGTTCAGCTCTCCGGGGGAGCTACTTGAGTTGACTCACAAGGGGGTTCGGCTTGTGGTGATGACAGGTGTTGTGAGGAGTTTCTGACTGCAAACAACTAACTATAATCCCCTCCTGTTGGACTCTAGTGACGACTGTACTGCTTTCAGCAGGAATAGTCCTACCACATTGGGCCCCGGTGAGCTCTTTGAGTCTCTGATAAGTAGTCAATCTGTTTTATGACCTTTAATGGCAGATCAAACTGCTTAACATTGAACCATTTTCAAACCCCACCACACATGCCTCCAAACCAAATCTTTGGCTTAATCTCCTCTCCCCGACGACCTTTTCTCTTTGTTTGCCTCGTCTGTCGCTAATTGTCCTCAAACGCTTTTCATTAGCATCACAAACAACTCACAACCGACGCCAGGTCTTATCTTTTGGACTGATCTTTTCTCCCTGTGTACTCATTCACTGGCTGGCTCTAAAGAGCAGGGCCTCAGCTGGAGTGACCCGCGCAGTCATGCAGGGAACGCTAGGTACCAAAGCCGCTGAGGTGCATTTAGGAGGATTTAACATTTGATGGGGGCTCAGAGGAAGTGATGGGAAGCTGTGGTAGACGACCTCTAAAGCCAGAACAGCCTGAGCCGGGTATTAGCATTCAACAGTGTGCCAGTCAGGGTCCCTGGGGATGACTTCCTGGTCACAGTCGGCAGATGAAGGTCATTGGTAATGGGAGGTGGAGGTGTACCTGCAGCAGAGGCCCTGTGTGTGTGGATGGAGGGGTAAAGGAGGGCCACAGGAGCTGGGACTCATTTTGCAGGTTTTGCAGCACAAGAATCTGAGACCAGGTACACACACACACACAGACAGAGAGAGAGAGAGAGAGAGAAAATCACAGCGTGTACATTAAAATGTGCAGCAACTCTACTGCAAATACGTTCTATATGGAACAGGTTGTGGGTGCTCTATATCAATGTAAACAGTAGCTAAACATTGTAATATTAGTTCAAATTGATTCAAGAGCTTTACCAAACAGAAGCAGCCCCCTACTGTGTACATATACTGTATGTATTAGATGAGGGCAAATACATCCAGAAAGGGTTCTGCACACAATCACCATGCCTGAGAACATGCAGTATTTCCAGCACTCGTCCACAGTGTGCACTGTGCAGTGTATACACAGGTAATTGCTGTGATTTGCAGTTGACAGAGCTGTCAAAAGTGTGTTTTCCTCTCACTACGGGTCCCCTACACACATATAATGTATTTGAATGTAAATAGTATGTACTTGAAGGCTCTACTGACACTTACTTTTAAGCGTAGCAAATTGTCACATGATATACGGTATTGTGTTACATAAGTTACATAAAATGTATTGCTTCACATCCAACCATTGTTTTTGTTTGACTAGCAACATCAAAATCAAATAGTTTAGCTGCCAGCCATCTTCACGAGCAAACTATTGTCATGAGCAAACTATTGGACCGACGGACGGGGACGGACGGACGGGGACAGACGGGGACAGACGGGGACAGACGGAGACAGACGGGGACAGACGGGGACAGACGGGGACAGACGGGGACAGACGGGGACAGACGGAGACAGACGGAGACAGACGGAGACAGACGGGGACAGACGGGGACAGACGGAGACAGACGGAGACAGACGGGGACAGACGGAGACAGACGGAGACAGACGGAGACAGAATTAAATGGCAGGATTGAATTATTGGAATATATCAATAAGTGCATATGTAGTTCAGACAGAAAGTTCTAAAAGCTCAAATGCTATCCCAAGTAAACAGTTCTCTGCTATGCTTTGTTTTGTACACTGTTTGAGTAGATACGGTTCAATCAGTAGGTGCAAGAAGCCACTGTAGTTTTGGATCCCTCACCCCCAAAACTGCTCTCTGTTTGAATTTGTACATCAAATCACCAGAAGGGGGCAATGCAAACCAATGGAAATACCCATGCTTCCTGTGAATTTGATTTAGAAAGGTCAAGCGTTATAAAAGGAAGCATTAATCAAATCATCTGTGTCATCGAGAAAGCAACTACCATACTACTGGAGACATGTGCCTGTTGTGCAAGCTGACAAAAACAATGAAAAATAAACGTTTGTACATAATGTCACTGACTGAACCTACAGTAGATGTACCTTTAGATAAACGAGGTTTGTCTGATGTGGTCGACCCGTGCAGGCTCTCAGACTATGGTGATTCAGTTGCAACCCAAGCCCCTTTAATTAACACACAACCTGTCTACTTGCGGGACCGATGGACCGCACCGCCCCACCCATTACACAATGACCTAAATGGGACTAGAGAGGAGTCTATTACGAGAGGGGAGGACAGGCCAGGACCGACAGAGATAGAGCAGCATGTGGTGTGAGGCCTTACCCTGAGGCTGTCCAGCCCTTCTACACGACCAATTCAAGCTGTCCACTCTCACCGATCTGCCTCTGTCCACAATAGGCCACTTCCTGTCTAGAAACAGGAAGAGGGTGATGGGGGACACAAAAGTCAGTAAACAAAGTAAAGTACACACAAAGGGCTTTCAATCACGTACAATAGAACACCAATTGTATTAGCGACCTTGGACCATACAGAGGTGATTATTTTTAATTAAACAAGCCTCAGTGGGACAATAAACAGGATATTGCCAGGTAGCCCTCTTTTGTTCTATTCAGTGGAAGGGGAGGTATAGTCTGTCACACGACTATTAGTGAGCAGCGTATCAAGTGAACGTCTCTGGGGTAATAAGTGTGTAGACAGGTGTCTCATTGTCCAATCTTCTGGAAAATGACCACAAAAAAAGCAATAGCAATCATACTGTGCATGCTGCTCTTATTGTTCGCATAGTATGATTCAGCACACAGAGAGCCTATATGTGAGCTTGCTAAGTCAATAATAGGTTCATATTCAGCAGTGTGTAGCAGAGGTAATTTGGCGAACGAGGCCTCTGAATGATGACTAACCTCAAACCTGAAGCCTTTTGTTCACTTCCAGTCAGAGTTAGTCTGGAGTCGCCTGGGTGACTCCCGTTTGATATTTGGTCAGTCTCGTTGGTGCATGTGACTTAGATCACACAAGTGATATCTGTCAGCTGCTGCAGGGAGGGGGAAGAGATGAAAGAGGGTTTAAGTGTAGCACGGGGTGTTTCCAAGGCGTAGGCATTAGCTCTGGGAGCTAAGAAAAGTCTTCAGTCCTCATGCAAGGTTACCCACCACAAATCTCAATTCTCTTTCCTTGATTCCATAAGTCCTCTCTCCACGCCTCCTCAAATCGCATTGGAGGTTCCTCCCGTCTGGCCTTCTCCGACACGATTTGCGAAGGAGATGAGGAGAGAGGACATGAAGAATAAAAGAAATACAATTGAGATGTACCCATATACTCGTGTGGTGGGCAGCTTTGCATGAGACCTGAAGACTCGTGTTAGCTGCCAGGGCTAATGCTTACGTCTTAAATTGTTCAGGGTTCAATACATGCCACAGGTTGATTAGTCACATCAAGCAGTAAACAAGACCTCAGCAGATCCAATACTGATCAGCTGATGTGCAACAATATCCTGAAATAAGTCCTAACAGCCAACCTACTGTATTGCACCATTGTAGCCTGAACATGACCTGAAACTATCATATTGTGAACCTAGTGTCAGTGGGCCTGTGTAATCATGCCCATCTCTCCCTGTTAATGGAACAATTTTACCCAACTTCCTCTTTCTCCCCCTTGTCCATTAATGGTATTCTCCAGAATGCTTAATTTATTTCAAATGTTGCACTTCTGGTGATGTTGCTGTGTTTATCTGTTTAGTCTTTAATGTTGTCATTTCCCAGTAGCATCCTGCAATTTGTGTATGCTTTTGGCAATCATATTAGTGGTTTTCTACCTTGTGCTTTCCCAAATGAAAGCAGAGCTAACTTGGTCACACGCTGTGACGCTCATTGAAAACTTTTGTTTTCTCACAGGTCACCTGCCCAAAGCTTTTCTGGACACAACGATTGTTTTCCCCATAACTTCCCTCTGTCTCTGTTCTCTATTTGCAGATAACATACTTGTTCTGCCAACAATTCCTCTCACTGAAGATTCCATCCCAACAGATTTGCAGCCGTTGCAATGACCCAGACTGCACTTCCAGTCGAGCTGATAGACCAGCCACACACTTCCAGGATAAATGTTGATGTTTTTGCATCATAGTATTATAAACACTATTTTCTCACAGCAGGTTTTCAAATATATTGTGTAATTCCGTACAATAAAGACAACAAAATCCTTAGAGAGGCTATATTTGATCCACTCTATTATCTATTAGTAATGTCTATATGATGCTGCCTATATAAAACAAGAGATATGTGCAAGGGGATCTACAATGACTTGATGCTCAAAGGTACTACTGCATCAATGAATGGCACCTCAAAAAGTATTGAATTACGACATCTAGACTTGCCTAACATCTGTATCTACTTAAAATGTTCAATGGGAATACTATGCCAGATAAATCAAATAAAGTGTAACTACAAACAATCATGATATGTCATAAAGAAGGAGAACGATAACCCTTAGAGATGTTATTTGCTATTGGGCAGGAAACACAACTCACGATGGCAAACCTTCACGTTCACTTCCCTCATCATTGGTAGCCTTCGAGCTCATTTGAACTTTGACACAAGCAACATCAAAAAGATACAGCATGCTACAGCCTAGTGTTTTGTTGATATGCATCATAGTATAGTAAAATGCTTGTTATTTGGAAAACAATCAGAAAGCAGTGAAGTCATATTTGACATACTCTGTTGCAACTTTTATGGATTTAAGAATAGATCACAGAACAATCTGTTGTGGCTCATTTACAATCTTTCAGAAAAACCTTTTGCTTGATGTGGAGATGTTCCACTCTTTAATTCCAACTGGTCCTCAATTCATACTTCAGAAAAACAAATCAAACATATCAGTGACAAGGCAGCAGTAGGCCTGGGGTATATTCACTAGGGACCAAACTGAAGCAATGTGGCCGAAACGAGAAGGGACCTTTCTGACCTTTGTTGTCCAATAACAATAATAACGCTTGTTTTTTGTTTTTCTGTTGCAAAACATTTGTTACGACGCAAAAACATTTTGTTACGTGTCCCGCAAATGAATAAACGCATGGGCCGTTCATTTTGATCATGATAGGATTCTGCCTATCTTGAGATGTACACTGAGTGTACAAAACATTAAGGATACCCCCACCCCACGTTTGCCCTCAGAACAGCTTCAATTCGTCAGGGCATTGACTCTACAAGGTGTCAAAAGCGATCCACAGGGATACTAGCCCATGCTGACTCCAATGCTTCCCATCAGTTATGTCAAGTTGGCTGGGTGTCCTTTGGGTGGTGGACCCTTCTTGATACACACAGGAAACTGTTGAGTGGCACCTACTACCATACCCCGTTCAAAGGCACTTCATTTTTTGTATTGCTTAAATCTTTTGTCTTACCCTTTCCTCCTCTGAATGGCGCACATACACAATCCATGTCTCAATTCTATTAAAGCTTAAAAATCCTTCTTTAACCCGTCTCCTCCCCTTCATCTACACTGATTGAAGTGGATTTAACAAGTGACATCAATAGGGGATCATAGCTTTCACCTGTACTCACCTCGTCAGTCTGTCATTGAAAGAGCAGGTGTCCTTAATGTTTTGCACACTCAGTGTGGGTCTGCAGTGCAACACATCTCCCATTAATATTGACATTGGGATTTACAATACAATTATGTGGAAGTCTGAGTCAGATAATCACATCTTACGTTAGTATCCACAAAGTGTTTTAGAGTAGAAAATTGGTTGTAAGTGCTGAAAAAAGAGACATTGTACTCCTACATTTATAGGTGAAAATAAAAGCTATGCATGAAGCCTCTTTCGTCATAAGACTCCCACCCATTCGACAGATATTTAGGAGCCCTCTTGACCTGGCCTAACCAGTTAAGAGTTAGCAGCAAGTGTCTTGATAATAGAAAAAGGGGGTGAGTGTCACGAACGTCGTCAGGGATATGACCGGACCAAGGTGCAGAGTGGTGAGCGTACATTTTCTTTTAATGTTATAAATGTCAACAACAAAACAAGAAACAACAACAAAAAAAACATGATGCTGACTAGGGCTATACAGGCCACTAACACAGACAACTACCCACAACTAAGGTGGAAAAACAGGCTGCCTAAGTATGATTCCCAATCAGAGACAACGATAGACAGCTGTCCCTGATTGAGAACCATACCCTGGCCAAACATAGAAACAGAAAACATAGAAATAAAGAAACTAGAATGCCCACCCTAGTCACACCCTGGCCTAACCAACACAGAGAATAAAAGCCTCTCTATGGCCAGGACGTGACAGTGAGGCAGTGGCTCCTGCGCATTATGCAATTGCTTTGGAGTTATTGACAGAATGTTTTGATATTTCTATATGATCAACCCATAAGTCATCTAGACCTACACGCAACACTCGTCTCTTTCACTTGACAATGATTACACATGAGGCCTGTTCCACACGATAGGCCTAAATACCTATAACCACTAGGCTAATACATGAACAGGTAGATTTTTTTCCTTCAGATTATTGCATTACATACGTTAAGTTAATTCAAGTTATACCTCTTGAGCGCTATATCACGTTGTTAAAAAATATGCCTAAATTGAGCATGCCAATTGAAGCCATCTATGGCTTATGTTAACTTTGATTCTGTTTGATGAATATGACAGACCTTTCAAACGTTGTGTGCAACATTATCGGCTTGTTACTTGATGCCTAGTGTGCCAAAGCCATTTAGAGTTATTAAATGGCGTGATGTTAGAAGAGTGTATTGTTGTATCGGTGATATTGTCAAGATTTCGCTTTTAACAACCATAAGAATTGGTATGGAAAAAGGTTACGCATGCCAACATATCAGGCAAGAATAAAGAGCAGGCAAAGTGATCAACCGACATTATTGACCCTTTAATGAAAAAAAAAGCTAAAGATTATGGACTAAATGTTCCAATCCTGTTGCTACTGGATTATTTTTGCTGTGACAATATAGGGCAAATTAAGATCCTATCATTGTGGTAAATTTGTGGTACCTCAAACTGTCATGAGAGAGATGAGTCGACTTTACTGTCTGAGCAGTGTCTTAATATCCTCCTAAAACCTACTCTGAGCTGGGAGTTTTTTTGGTCTTAAAACAGGTTTGAACAGGATTTCTAGGACCTTTTTTTGAAACCCTTTGCAGATGTGGCCCCTGGATTTATAGGACCTGTATGTCACATTGTTAGTGTCTGCCTCTGATGATTGAAACTGAAAAGGTCCGAATTTCAGGTCATGTATTTATGCAATCCTGTGTGCTGAGAATCTGGTATTGCACTGTCAATGCACAGTAATACCCATAACCTATATATTTTGTTGTAATATTTGTTAGTGGTGGGTGCATGATTTCTATGCGATTTTTATTAACATTTTTATAAAATATTACGGTAATATAATACCATTATGATTTTCTCAAACGTTTACATTGTGATGACAAATTCCATCTAATTACTACACTGCTCAAAAAAATTAAGGGAACACTAAAATAACACATCCTAGATCTGAATGAATCAAATATTCTTATTAAATACTTTTTTCTCTACATAGTTGAATGTGCTGAATACAAAATCACACAAAAATGATCAATGGAAATCAAATTTATCAACCCATGGAGGTCTGGATTTGGAGTCACACTCAAAATGAAAGTGGAAAACCACACTACAGGCTGATCTAACTTTGATGTAATGTCCTTAAAACAAGTCAAAATGAGGCTCGGTAGTGTGTGTGGCATCCACGTGCCTGTATGACCTCCCTACAACGCCTGGGCATGCTCCTGATGAGGTGGCGGATGGTCTCCTGAGGGATCTCCTCCCAGACCTGGACTAAAGCATCCGCCAACTCCTGGACAGTCTGTGGTGCAACGTGGCGTTGGTGGATGGAGCGAGACATGTTGTCCCAGATGTGCTCAATTGGATTCAGGTCTGGGGAACGGGCGGGCCAGTCCATAGCATCAATGCCTTCCTCTTGCAGGAACTGCTGACACACTCCAGCAAAATGAGGTCTAGCATTGTCTTGCATTAGAAAGAACCCAGGGCCAACCGCACCAGCATATGGTCTCACAAGGGGTCTGAGGATCTCATCTCGGTACCTAATGGCAGTCAGGCTACCTCTGGCGAGCACATGGAGGGCTGTGCGGCCCCCCAAAGAAATGCCGCCCCACACCATGACTGACCCACCGCCAAACTGGTCATGCTGGAGGATGTTGCAGGCAGCAGAACGTTCTCCACGGCGTCTCCAGACTCTGTCACGTCTGTCACATGTGCGTGTGAACCTGCTTACATCTGTGAAGAGCACAGGGTGCCAGTGGCGAATTTGCCAATCTTGGTGTTCTCTGGCAAATGCCAAACGTCCTGCACGGTGTTGGGCTGTAAGCACAACCCCCACCTGTGGGGGTCGGGCCCTCATACCACCCTCACAGAGTCTGTTTCTGACCGTTTGAGCAGACACATGCACATTTGTGGCCTGCTGGAGGTCATTTTGCAGGGCTCTGGCAGTGCTCCTCCTAATCCTCCTTGCACAAAGGCGGAGGTAGCGGTCCTGCTGCTGGGTTGTTGCCCTCCTACGGCCTCCTCCACGTCTCCTGATGTACTGGCCTGTCTCCTGGTAGCGCCTCCATGCTCTGGACACTACGCTGACAGACACAGCAAACCTTCTTGCCACAGCTCGCATTGATGTGCCATCCTGGATGAGCTGCACTACCTGAGCCACTTGTGTGGGTTATAGACTCCGTCTCATGCTACCACTAGAGTGAAAGCACCGCCAGCATTCAAAAGTGACCAAAACATCAGCCAGAAAGCATAGGAACTGAGAAGTGGTCTGTGGTCACCACCTGCAGAACCACTCCTTTATTGGGGGTGTCTTGCTAATTGCCTATAATTTCCACCTTTTGTCTATTCCATTTGCACAACAGCATGTGAAATTTATTGTCAATCAGTGTTGCTTCCTAAGTGGACAGTTTGATTTCACAGAAGTGTGATTGACTTGGAGTTACATTGTGTTGTTTAAGTGTTCCTTTTATTTTTTTGAGCAGTGTACAATAAATAAAATGTTCCCACACTTCTGGCATCAGAGAAGTACAGGAATGTTTCTTTATCTCTTCCTACTCTACGGTATGACCATCAATTACATAGAAAACAATCCTCTGTCAATGTAGCTAATGCATTACTGGACTGTGAAACTCTGCCAGGACAGGTTATTCTACTAGTTACTGAGAATGCGACAAGTTGGGGCCTGGTTCCTGTGTATTTGTCTCTCATCATAGGACATGATGTGCTCACCTCACTAACCTCACTCATCTCACATCCCTCATCGTCATAATTTCATGTTTGATGGAGGCTGGTTCGTGAAAACAGTTCCGTAGATAGGCTCTCCGTCATGTCACCAATATGTCTCTGTAAACGAAACAGAGAAAATAAATAATGGAACTGTCAGAAGAAGCTGTCACCTAAACCTTTGAATTGACATACAGTATATAGGCATCAGTTGATACCATTTTTCAACACAAATAAAGATAGGCGACCACCTTGACTGTCCCTTAAAGATACATATATTAGTGCACATTCGGTACATACTGTAATTGATTGTCTGTGATCTCTACTATCAAAATGTTATCTACAATATCAGTGTGTTAGGGCATAAGTTTAACATGCATGCCCTGAATATGATCTTTGAACTCATTTGGGGGGGTCAGGGTTGACGTTATACCAGTTTACAGACACCTGTGTTGCCCACTCAGATTAAAATCCCAGTGTTTCCCAGTTTGTCTTATTTCTACAGGGTGAAGTGGGGTTATCATGTAAAATGGCCAGCAGTGACATGCCTACGAGGAAGACAAAGAGGATCAGTGGGGGGTAGCACGGTTGAGTCAGACTGTGACAGTGTGTGGGGAGAGTCAACAAAAACAATGAGGCACATCGTGCCTTCAGGTCAAAAAAAAAAAACTCTCAACAAATGTAGAACTTCCAGTGAGATTCGGTTTGCTCAAAGGTGCTAAATTTGCATCACCATACGAAAACACTGGAGCTAGACAGCTGGGCTCTAAACTTTCTTTGATACCTGCATATTGATATTTTGTCCGATATTTACCTGAAAGGCTGAAATTCAATCGATAGCGGATAATGCCTCAAACCACAGAAAACGTAAAAGTGCGTTAATGCACACAAACGTAAACAGTCCACATCTGTGATTCAAACAACAAGCCCAATGGCTTACCGTGCAACTTTCATTGAATTCTAGCTATATCTTCAAATATGATTTACTTAACGTGGGGACAAATTCTGATTCAAATGAGATGTTACGAAGCAGTAAACCAAATGAACAAATGTTGGACTAAATAATCCAACTGCAGATGGATTATTCCAGGTGTTATCTAAATATATCTTACCCCATGAGAGTCAAATATTGTAAGTGAAGACCAATGCATCTTCAGATCAGAGAATCATTCTTTGAACATCTTCAGATCAGAGAATCATTCTTTGAACAGTTTCCAAATGCGCCTGACACAATCAGACAGAGATATAGTAATGGTATATAACTATGAGATTCAATTGGAGTCAGATCCCATCCAAGCTCATGCACTACTGACCAGAAAATCCAACCATTGATCTTTCACATAGGTTGAAGTATGCACAGGGTTCAATCTGTTTGTATGCATAGGCCATTGTATCATAGACTGTGAACGGACAGTCGTTATAAGGATGGTTCCTTAGCTGTCTTAGCTTCAGACCTTCACACATAACTTCCATTGTATGAGGCCTCAGTGAGTGACAGGTAGAATTGTAATGGAAAGAATACACTAACTGGTAGTGTTGATGGAATGTAAATAACCAATAATATGTATCTATGTGCTCTCAGGATGAGAACACATTGTCAATGCGGGTGTCCTAAACACTTTTACATTGCATTATTCATGACAACTGTCCAACATGTCAACTGTCTTTAAAATCTAGTGGGTGAAACCATATCCATTGTCTCCTGTTATTTTGAGCATTAATAAAATATGTGTTGAACACCTAGCATACTGCTAGCTTCCCTGATAGGAACTGTAAAAAGCCAGCCAAGGTGAGGGTTTATTTTACTATAAAACAGAGAGTTCATGAGAACAGGCAACACATGTAAACACCTTTACAAGGTAACCTCTGAGCAGTAAACATTCCTTGTAGTTCACTTGAAATATTAGGATTCATGCTTACCACACATAGCCATAAAGCACAAGCCTGCACACGCCTACACACGCCTACACACACCTACACACACACCTACACACACACCTACACACACACCTACACACACACACACACACACACACACACACACACACACACACACACACACACACACACACACACACACACACACACACACACACCTACCATTTAAATAGTTTAGAATCTGCGATTTCTGACAGTTGCATGACCCAAAGTGATATTCACTGTGATCAAGGCTCTCAGAAAAGATTTCTGTTTCCCCAAAACAAGTAATATTCACACAAACAAAAACATAAATAAAGCAGATCAATAAGTGACATTACAGATGCAGATGAATCTCAAATGAATATATATATACACATTCGAAATAATTATATTATATCAACATTCGTAGGGCTACTGTGGGCAACCTGACATTCAGAACCAGATACTGATCTCCTAAGCGCGTTCCACAACGCCAGTCAATGCCATAAAAGTCAGTGAGTCTCGGGGGGAGGAGCCCAGAACAACTACAATACTTCGGAGCTTTACGCGGCTCAAAAGCATGCCAATTCTAAGGAACAGTATTCCAAAAAGGCTCTACAGTTACACTCACCCTTCAGTGGCTGGTAACTTATCAGAAGAAGTTAACAGAGAGGATGAACCAGGGAGACTAATAAGGATCTACATGAATTAATGAATTAATCAAAGATAAATTGGAAAGGCCAACACATCCCACAATTGCCTCGGACGGGTCGTGTCGGGTTGAACACTTTGCAATATCACGGAAATATCGGCATTGTAAACGCCGACAGTCTAGTATTAAAACAAGAGGTGACAAAAGTAAACGTTATTTACACCAGTATGCCTAGCCTATTCTCTAAAGAAGATGCTGTAAAATTTAAATAAACGGTTTGCGGGGACTTTTGATGCTTTGCATCCTGACGTCTCCACATGGATCAACCTCTCTAACCCAAGCATCCTTTGGATTAGCCACAGTCTTTCTCATTCTGCACAACGGGTAAGTAGCCTATCATATCATCCGAACGAGAAGTCTCACAACTGTAATAAATTATTTACTTTCTCAAATTAGTTTGTTGCCAACCTTTCTTTAGACTGGTAAGACATATAGTCACTTTAACTTCCTGCGTCTATCTTGTGTGGTATCCAGGTGTCCGTTCGATATGTCGAGGTTTGTTCGGACTAGCTGGAGCTGAGGCTGGGAGCTCGCTTTCCTCCAAATAACCTACAGATATATCGAGTTTTATTATATTGGTATCTAAACGTCCGGAAGTGTTCTGGCCAAAGCGCTTGTGTTTTTAGAGATTGCAGTTGGAAAGACATAACTTCAACAATTTGGATTGTCTGATTCAATAATTATTTAGTTTGTGAGGGCAGTTGAATTAGTCGAAATAAAATTGCTAAAGTAACATTACACCTGGGTCGACAGACACATTCAGGTATTTTACGCGCACCTGGCGCACCGCCATGCATATAATTCAGCTGCACGTACTGCAAATCTCCAGCAACGCATTGATTTAGCCTACTACAATCGCCCTTGGAACATGTAACATGATTCAGCATATGCTCACCTAAAATGTTCCCGAGCGATTTCTATTGGTCATAATAGCATACACTAGTCTTAACCAGCTTGAGTCAAAATGTATTTGTGCATACGTTCTAATTTCAACATGTTTTGTGTGTAAATCAGTTAAATTAGGCTACCACATAAACGGGGGCATTTATAACATCGTTCTAACATGGAAGGTACCTCCATGCAAACAGAATGCAATTACTCAGCTGTGCACTGTAACTGCAGATGGAATATTGTCTGAGAATGTGTCAAATAAAATACACAGGCCTAGGTTTTAAATGAATGACATTTTAGTCATATGCATAGAATAATATTATACATTGGGAACAAAATAGAACAGAATAAAATGTGACTATGGATTCCATGTAAGCGCATGGTCTTTGAGCTAAAGGATGACCAGGTTGAGTTGGTCATCACATTTATGCACTCACTGTGCATTGAAATCTAACTTAAAACATGAAGAACGTGGTTACAATATATGGTTATTGTGCTAGATTGTATTCCTGCTCTGGTAGGATCATGTAAATTCCCATTTGGAGTGTTCACCCGTGAACACCCAATAACTGTATTCCTGATTAGGCAAATCATTGAGTATTTATTAATGGAGGTGCAAATCACCCCCCCCCCCACCCCCCGAGAACAGAAAACAAACACACACACACACACATGCAGACCTTATGAAATAGTTGCAATGGGACAGAGAGTGAGTGACCGTTCGTCAGTCTTGAGTGATCGAATGTAAACATCACCCGTGGACTGTGGGACTGAGGACCATGGTGACGTCTCTATAGATATATGTGGGAGTAGTGGTTTCCCTGTAGGGCAAGCACATCACTTCCAATACACTGGAATAGGGAACTGTCCTTCCATTAATTGGCCTGGGAACATTGCGCAGAGGTCCTCCACCGGGTGCATATTCATGCGCTGCACAATACAGTGTGCAGAAGCTCCTAATTTGCTCTCATGGCTCTCGAATTGAGTTTCTCTCTGCCTTGCCTCCCCTAGAGTCCTTCAGCCATGAGCGTAGCAGTAACAACCCCTAGTCTAGCCTCCAGTCTGCTGGCTAAGCTACTTCTGTATAGAGACACTCTGGTCCTTAGCTTTCAACACTATGGCTCCATAATAGAACTAAATAATTAATTAGAGGTCGTATTGCAAATGGTGAACATACACTGAGTATGCCAAACATTAGGAAGACCTTCCTAATATTGAGTTGTGCCCCCTTTTGCCCTCAGAACCACCTAAATTCATTGGGGGCATATACTCTACACTCTACAAGGTGTCGAAAGCGTTCCACAGGGATGCTGGACCATGTTGACTCCAATGCTTGGCACCGACTAACATACTCGTGCAAAGGCACTTAAATATTTTGTCTTGTCCATTCACCCTCTGAATGGCACATATACACAATCCATGTCTCAATTGTCTCAAGTCTTAAAAATCCTTTTTTAACCTGTCTCCTCCCCTTCGTCTACACTGAATGAAGTGGATTTAACAAGTGACATCAATAAGGGATCATAGCTTTCATCTGGTCAGTCTATGTCATGGAAAGAGCAGGTGTCCTTAATGCTTTGTCCACTCGGTGTGTATGTCAATACACAAATGCCAATACCATACACCATGCAGAAATACATAATCATAAACGAACACCACTTATCTATCCAGAGGGGCCATTTGAATCATGGTGTTGATTTGAAACTGGCACGGTGGTGTATGTGACTTGAAAATGTCATGTTTATGTTGTATAAAGTGATTATACTGAAATCACAGCCTTTTGTTTTGGGTTGGGTTTAATTGTTCTAATCTTGGCTTGTGTAATGGATCTACACAGATGAAAACGACTTGGCTGCGTAAGGATATTTCAACATCACGTCATTTTGGATGATGCTTCTGTAGAGAACAAGATGTGCTGTTGAGACTTTTACTGTCACTACTTTGTGTGGTAGTCACTTGTCAAAGTTATTTATCATGAGTCATTTAAAGTTGACGAGTTTTACAAGATCTCCCAGGTTTGGGCATGTCTGTGGTTTTGGTCATGCAGCTCAGTGCTATTATGATAGATTCTCTTCCTTTTACCTTAATGACTTGAGTAAAGACAACTCTTAAACAAATCATGGGCCCTATATAATCCAATGACTGCTTCTGTCAGTGTGTGTGATATTCTCAAATGGCCTCATCCAAAGTCTCCTTTAAAACAGAATAATAATACATTTCTGGTCTAACTAGGGAGTAAGGGAGGGGTATTCCTTTGGTCCAGATTCTGCAGTGTACTGTTTTACATTACTGCAGAGCCAAGTGCCTTGATTGTGACAATGCTTCGCACATCTGCAGATGTCTTTCTTGCAAAACATATTTAAAGTCACTTGGTACATCTGACTGATAATCCTTATGAAAAACAATTGCACCAAATGAGTTAAACATATCCTTTTGAAATGCATGCCTGCTAAATCGTCTTTACTAGGGGAACTGGGTTCCCCCCCCGTCGTGCTGCTATTATTAGCCTATCACGCATATGCTCGCTATCAACGAGGAGGGGCCCAACAGCCGAGCACACTGAAAAGGTATGTGCTGCATTGTTTATTGTGGCAAGCCGTGTGCACGGTGGCGTTTATCGATCAGGCGCCAATTATAGCTATATCATCGGGGGATCGTGTGTGTGTGTGTGTGTGTGTGTGTGTGTGTGTGTGTGTGTGTGTGTGTGTGTGTGTGTGTGTGTGTGTGTGTGTGTGTGTGTGTGCTGTAAGATTGGCCGCCTGAGTGGAGCTGGGTTTGCAGCTGACGTGATGGAACATCATGGACGCCTGCTATCGCTCAGCCGCTGTGTGTCCGTTATCAATGCTGTGGTGGGACATCAGTGTTTGGTCGTATAATGGATGACATTGCTGTGGGAGACCACCTGCTCTGGAAGAAATGCCAAAATGTGGAATATATTGGGTATATTTCTGTGAAAGTCAAAGCCTCTGTTGATAGTGATAAAGACACATCTTGGCCATTCCATTATTAAAAACGATGTGAAATACTGAAGCCTTTCATAACCACCCATAATTATACACTGAGTGTACAAAACAGTAGGAACACATTTCTAATATTGAGTTGCACACCCTTTGCCCTCAAAACAGCCTCAATTCTTTGGGGCAATTCATTGGGGAAACATCTACAAGATGTTGAAAGCGTTCCACAGGGATCCTGGCCCATGTTGACTCCAATGCTTCCCACAGTTGTGTCATGTTGGCTGGATATCCTTTGGGAGGTGGACCATTCTTGATACACACGGGGAACTGTTGAGCATGAAAAACCCAGCAGCGCTGCAGTTCTTGACACACTCAAATGGGTGCGCCTGGCACCTACTACCATACGCGGTTCAAAGGCACTCCACAATCCATGTCTCAATTGTCTCAAGGGTTAAAAATCCTTCTTTAACCTCTCTTGGGCACGTGAGACGGTAGCGTCCCACCACTTCAACAGCCAGTGAAACTGCTGGGCGCCAAATTCAAATACAGAAATACTCATTATAAAAATTCAGAAGGGTTACTGTAATGGCTGTCACGCCCTGACCGTAGTTTGTTTTGTATGTTTCTATGTTATGTTTGGTCAGGGTGTGATATGAGTGGGAATTTTATGTTGTTTGTCTAGTTTGTCTATTTCTATGTGTTTGGCCTGATATGGTTCTCAATCAGAGGCAGGTGTCTCTGATTGGGGGCCATATTTAGGTAGCCTGTTTTGTATTGTGGGTTGTGGGTTATTGTTCCTGTTACTGTGTTTCTGTGTTCACGGTACGAGACTGTTTTGTCGTTGTCATTTTTTTTCTCATTTTTTTTCAAGTATTCTATTAAAATGAATACTCTCCACGCTTCATCTTGGTCCTCCTCTCTTTCGCCTTACGACGATCGTTACAATAGCATTGAATAGAAAACTACAAACCAAAAAAGAAACTACTTTCTGAATGGATTTTTCTCAGGTTTTCGCCTGCCAAATCAGTTCTGTTAACCTGTCTAGGATCAGCGTGGCGCTAGCGGCACCCCCCCCCCCCCCCCACTGAAAAACCAGTGCCGCGAAATTCAAAAAAAATATTTTTTTAAAATATTTAACTTTCACACATTAAAGTCCAATACAGCTAATGAAAGACACAGATCTTATGAATCCAGTCAACATTTCCGATTTTTAAAATGTTTTACAGGGAAGACACAATATGTAAAGATGTACATCTATTACCTAAAAACACATTAGCATAATCCACCATCTTTTATTTGTCCACCAACACCAGTAGCCATCACCAATTCGGCTAAACTAAGATATTTATAGCCCCTAACCAACAAAAAAACTCATTAGATGACAGTCTGATAACATATTTATGGTATGGGATAGGTTTTGTTAGAAAAAAGTGCATATTTCAGGTATATGGCATAGTTTACAATTGCACCCACCATCACAAATGGACTAAAATAATTACAATGAGCAACGTGTTTACCTAACTACTAATCATCAAACATTTCGTAAAAATACACAGCATACACGAATCGAAAGACACAGATCCTGTGAATACAGACAATATTTCAGATTTTCTAAGTGTCTTACAGCGAAAACACAATAAATCGTTATATTAGCTTAGCACATAGCAATTAGCAGCCCAGCATTGATTCTAGCCAAAGTGAGCGATAAAAGTCAACATCGCCAAAAGATATTAATTTTTTCACTAACCTTCTCAGAATTCTTCCGATGACACTCCTGTAACATCACATTACAACATGCATATACAGTTTGATCGAAAATGTTTATATTTAGCCACCAAAATCATGGTTAGACAATGTGAAATGTAACTCGGCTGGTCAGAATTTGTCCTTGCGCCACTTAGACAGTGATCTACTCTTATACATAAATACTCATAAACGTGACTAAAAAATATAGGGTGGACAGGGATTGATAGACAATTTAATTCTTAATACAATTGCGTTATTACATTTTTTAATTTATCCTTACTTTTCAATACAGTTTGCGCCAAGCGAAGCTACGTCAAAAAACATGGCGTCCTAAGCCACTAAAATGTTTCGACAGAAACACGATTTATCATAATAAAAATGTCCTACCTTGAGCTGTTCTTCCATCAGTATCTTGGGCAAAGGATCCTTTCTTGGGAGAAATCGTCTTTTGGTGGAAAGCTGTCCTCTTGCCATGTGGAAATGTCAACTACGTTCGGGATGAACTGAAAAGCGTGCCCAACTTTTCACATCGTTGCAAAAATAAATGTCCCAAAATCGCACTAAACGGATATAAATTGCTATAAAACGCTTTAAATTAACTACTTTGTGATGTTTGTAACTCCTATAACGAGTGAAAAGATGACCGGAGAAATATAACAGGCTAAACTAACGCTTGGAACAGGAGAGGGTCGGTGTCTTCCACGCGCGTTACGCAGCAAGAAAAGACTTGCTAGCTAAAGGTTTTTTTCATTTGTAGGGCCTGTGAACGAGCAATCGAGCCCGTTGGAATCGTCATCACGTAAAGGCATCCAGGGGAAGACGTAAGAAGTGTCCGTATAGTCATAGCAACGACAGTGCCCTTTTAACTGACTTCAGAAAAGTGCCCAACATTTCTCAAATCTGACTCCATGTCAGGGAAATTGCTGTAGAATGGGCTCTGTTCCACTTAGAGACAAAATTTCAACTCCTATAGAAACTATAGACTGTTTTCTATCCAATAATAATAATAATATGCATATTGTACGATCAAGGATTTTGTGGGAAGCCGTTTAAAAAATTAGCCACATTAGCATAAATAGTCTAAACAGCGCCCCCATCCCCAACAGGTTAAACTCACAGACACTATTTTAACAGTTTTGGAAACTTTAGAGTGTTTTCTATCCATATCTACCAGTTATATGCATAGCATATCTTCTGGGCCCAAGAAACAGGCTGTTTAATTTGGGCATGCATTTCATCCAAAATTCCGAATGCTGACCCCTACCCTAGAGAAGTTAACCTGTTTCTTCCCCTTCATCTACACTGATTGAAGTGGATTTAACAGATGACAACAATAAGGGATCATAGCTTTCACCTGGATTCACCTGGTCAGTCTGTCATGGAAAGAGCATGTTTTGTACACTTAGGGAATACAATAGTAGTCTGGCACCCCAATGGTGGAACAAACTCCCTCACGACGCCAGGACAGCGGAGTCAATCACCACCTTCCGGAGACACCTGAAACCCCACCTCTTTAAGGAATACCTAGGATAGGATAAAGCAATCCTTCTGACCCCCCCCCCCCCCCCCTTAAAAGATTTAGATGCACTATTGTAAAGTGGCTGTTCCACTGGATGTCATAAGGTGAATGCACCAATTTGTAAGTCGCTCTGGATAAGAGCGCCTGCTAAATGACTTAAATGTAAAATGTAAATGTAAATGGTTAGTGTTGTTGATGGTGGTATTAGTAGAAGTAGCACTAGAAGTAGTGGTAGCAGTAGCAGTAGCAGTAGAAGTAACAGTAGTGGTAGTGGTAGCCATAGAAGTAGCAGTAGCGTTTGTATCCTGCATCTACAATGCTTAGAGGCAGAAAAGAGCAGCTATATGAGATAATGATTAACGCTTTAGCATGTATGTCATTCCCCTTTACCGAGGATGAGTCTACAAGGCTATATCAGTGCCATGTAAACTGCTCTGCTCGGCCAGAGGAGACGTATTAGGAGCATCAGTCACCGCAAACCAATTTAAATGGACAAACAATGGTCTCAAACAGCAATAGCTGTATTATCCAAAAGCTATGAGTTGCTATGACTTAATAACAGAGTTGATATGCTACGTTGTGAATATTCCACACCACTGTGACATTTACATTTGAGTCATTTAGCAGACACGCTTATCTACAGCGACTTACAGGTGCAATTAGGGTTAAGTGCCTTGTTCAACGACACTTTGACAGATTTTTCACCTAGTCAGCTCAGGGATTCGAACCAACTACCTTCTGGTTACTGGCCCAACACCCTTAACCGCTAGGCTACCTGCTGCAGTTGTGTTCGCTCTGGATTTGTAAGTCGCTCTGGATAAGAGCGTCTGCTAAATGACTTAAATGTAAATGTAAATGTGTTAAACCACCATCAGTGATGCAGGATAAGGGTGCTATGGAACCATCAAGCGGGAACCCCCATTTTGGCGCGAGCACTCTGCCTAACAGATTGCACTTGAGACCAATATGAAGCACATAGAGCAAACCGTGTGAATGACCTATTTGTCTGGTGATTATATGGACAAGGATCATTGTGTATACTACAAGGTCCACAGGGGACGAGTGATACACGTTTTATTTCCGAGGTTTCTCGCTCTTTTTTCTTTCGTTCAGAGTGCACCGTTTTCCCAGTATTATTTTTTTTGCCTCCTACTAGCAGAGTAACTGCTTGGTGATGAGTTGGCCTTGCTTACATGCATGAGAAGGCATTATAAGGCTTCACTGGCCTCCAATGGATCTGTGTAGTTGCTTCGCCACAAGCCATACACATTTGATTCTGAAAATAGATGTGGGGCTGTTTTTTTCCACTCTCCTGACCCTGTTGTCATCCATTGTATAATATACCCAGTCACTTTTCAATAGTATATATTAAAAAAATTGATCTTGTAAAAACTCTTACCCCCCCATTCCACATAAAGCATTTAGTGATAAAGCATTCATTCTTTGATCGGTGCCATTTTTTTCTTCCACCAATGTAGTGCAGCGCTGTCATCCAACAGTGTGAGGCCCGTCACACCGCACAATATACCCAACCTACAATATCAAACTAGTTCGGTATCTAGGAAGAATCAATGAAATAGCACTGCTTCGTGTGATGATCACACATTGCTGTTTGAGAAATTCCGAAAAGGAAAATCGCGTGGGTGAGAAAATACATGTTTTCTCATTTGAGGAAAAAAAATTTTTTTTATTGACGCTCCCTCTTCTTGGGTTAAAAACATGGATCAAATCTATTCTAGGCCATACCCAAGTGTGTTATTTAAACAGATGAAGTTTTCTACATTACCTTGTATATGAAGTATTGTGGCCATGTAAACACGATTCCAATGTTCACTAGGCCGTGCGTGTTTTAAAGAATATGAATTCCTCACATTCCTTCAAAGATAACTGTATGCTCCCTTCATGCATATGATACATCAATGCATAATTAATTTTAAAGTTCATTTTGTATTCAGTTTCAAGTTCATTTTCTATACTGTGAGAATTGCATTGATTGTATGATCCAGGAATAAAAGTAGATGCACAGTTCGGAAAGAATGGGTCAGTGTATTTCTATAATAGGAGACCATGCTTTATTGTCCGTCTAAAGGGACTGATAATCGAATCAAAGTAGTTAAGATACTTATAGCAAAAATATGTAAACAACTACTTGTGATTATTGATTTAATCTATGTTGTTATGTTGTTTTCCAAGTTCATTACATTTTGGTAACATCTTTCTCTCCCTCTCTTCCCTCCCTCCCTCTGTCCTTCTTCTTTATGTTTTGCAGATACAACGGACAGAAAATGCTACCCCGCATCGTTTTCCTTTGCTCATTTTTCACTGCTGCTTGTTTCCAAGACATCCAGCCCTCCAAGGCATTTCTGAGTGAATCCTGTGACTCATTGTGTACTTGTGAAGAAAAAGATGGCATCCTGTATCTTAACTGTGAGGAGAGAAATATCAGCAAGATCTCCCAAATCAAAGTGCCGTCAGCTCGACCTTTCCACCTCAATCTGTACAAAAACGACTTGGTGGAGTTGCATGCAGAAGACTTGGAAGGTTTAAAGAATGCCGTTTCACTTCATCTCGGGGCTAATAGCATACAAGAGCTTGAACCTGGGGTCTTTAGTGCACTGGGCTCCTTGAAGAAGCTCCACATCAACAGTAATTTCCTGGTCATGTTGAAGGAAGACACTTTTCACGGCTTGGTAAATTTGGAGTTTCTCCAGGCGGACACAAACTTCATCCGCGTGGTCGAGCCGGGGGCATTCAGCAAACTCATCCGCCTCAAAGTTCTGATCCTCAACGACAATGCCATCGAGTTTCTTCCCAGCAATATTTTCCGGTTTGTTCCGCTCACCCACTTGGACCTGCGGGGGAACCAGTTACAGACCCTGCCTTACGTTGGCTTCCTGGAGCACATTGGGCGGATCATGGAGCTTCTTCTGGAGGACAACGACTGGATGTGCGATTGTGAGATCCTTCACCTGAAGATCTGGATGGAGAACATGCGGGCCCAGTCCGCCATTGGGGAGGTGGTCTGCAGCAGCCCCCACCAGCTCAGGGGCACCATCCTAGCCAAAATCAAACGGGATGTTCTCTGCCCCTCTCACGCTGATATCAACTTAGAGGAGCCTTCCAAGTCACTGGACATGGTGGTCACTCCGTCTTCCAAAGTGGCAGAGATTCCGAAGTTAGAGGGCGCCAAGGATGACGTAAAGATTCCGACACCTGCTTATGTTCCAGGGAGTCCTTGTGTGGAACACTGTTCTTGTCACAGTCACCCTGTGGCTGGGTTTTTAATGCATTGTCAGGACAGAGGGATTCAACGGATTTCAGATATTGGAATACTTGGGCAAAGCCCTACCAAGCTGGTGCTCACAGGAAACATGATTCAGAGACTGTTGAAATATGACTTTGTCACATATGACGGTTTGGAGTTATTGAATTTAGCCAACAATCGAATTGATTACATTGACAATGAAACTTTTCTCAGCTTAAGCAATTTGAAAAAACTTTATCTCAACGGCAACAGAATTGAAACCCTTTCCGCGACCATGTTCATTGGACTCCACAACCTTGAATACCTATATTTGGAATATAACATTATCAAAGAAATTGTTCCAGGAGCTTTTAATCCTTTGCCAAATCTCAAACTCTTGTCTTTGAATAACAATCTGCTGACTAGTCTCCCATTGCAGATATTTCGCAACATGCCCCTCACCAAACTGAACCTGAGAAAAAATCTGCTCATGCACCTGCCTGTTAGCAACGTGCTGGACCAGCTTGACTCTTTAGAGCAGATTTATTTAGAGGACAACCCCTGGGACTGCAGCTGTGACTTAATCAGTCTCAAACAGTGGGTTGAGAAGCTGAGGAAGGACACAGTCGTAGGTTCCATTTTGTGTCACACACCGAGAAAAGTGGCGAAAGCTGAGCTGAGGGCCCTCAGAAACGAGTTGCTGTGCCGCGGCCTTGTGACCTACTCCTTGCCCACGGATGAGGACGAGACAACCACAGTGTCGACTGACGGCACTAGGAGCGGTTTCTTCAGCTCAATCACGGACTCAGTTCCGCTCTCCGTTCTGATCCTTAGCTTGCTCGTCATCTTCCTCATGGTCATCTTCTGTTCAGCAGGGATCGTGGCATTCCTCGTGCACAGACGGCGAAGGAGGGTGAAGAAGAAACAGGCGGAGGAGCAGCCGCGGGAGAGCAGCAGCCCCATCCACCTGCAATACAGCATGTACGGCCAGAAAACCACACACCACACACTGGGGCAGAGGACCGGAAGCACCGTGTACGACGAGCGCTCACACAGCCCCATCGTCCAGATCTGCCGCAACCCCACCTACTGCACTCAGCATAAAGAATATGAGTCTGACCTCAATGAACTGGACGAACCAAAGCACATCTGTCGTAGCATCATGGAGACAGAGAATACTTCCCCTCTCACAGGCTCTAATTTGAAGTTCAGAGCTGTGACGTCCGACTGCCCAACTGAGTTCGTAACACTCGGAGATGCGAGCTCCCTCTATAAAAACATACTAGAGAGGGAGAGGGTTAGGGAGCTGCAGCAGCTCGGAATTACTGAATACCTCCGGAAAAACATGTCCCAGCTGCAACCAACGGTAGAGATGCAGGTCCCAGGATCAGGACACCACGAGGAACTGAAATTAATGGAGACTATTATGTTGTCGAGACCACGGAAGGTCATGGTGGAACAAATGCAAAATGAGTACTTTGAGCTCAAAGCTAACCTACACACCGAGCCAGATTATTTGGAGGTTCTGGAGCATCAAACTGCATTTAACTGATAGAAGAAGACAATTCATGGTTTTATATTCAACTCCAGAAGTGCCTTGTTCAAAACTGCCATCTTATGTTTTCAGTCGAAGACCTACATATCCCACAGCGGTCTTGGACATACAAGTCATTTGTAGCACAGAATGTACTGTATAATTATCAATTTTTTGGTTATTTTGTTTTCCTATACAGTGCCTTGCAAAAGTATTCATCCCCCTTGGTGTTTTTACTATTTTGTTGCATTACAACCTGTCATTTAAATTCATTTTAATTTGGATTTCATGTAATGGACATACATAAAATAGTCCAAATTGGTGAAGTGAAAAAAATGTAAACTTGTTTCATAAAAATAAAAAAAAAGAGAAAACGGAAAAGTGGTGCATGCATAAGGTATTCACCCCCTTTGCTATGAAGCCCCTAAATAATATCTGGTGCAACCAATTACTTTCAGAAGTCACATAATTAGTTAAATAAAGTCCACCTGTGTGCAATCTAAGTGTCACATGATCTGTCACATGATCTCAGTATATAAACACCTATTCTGAAAGGACCCAGAGTCTGCAACACCACTAAGCAAGAGGCACCATGAAGACCAAGGAGCTCTCCAAACAGGTCTGGGAGAAAGTTCTGGAGAAGTACAGATCAGGGTTGGGTTATAAAAAAATATCTGAAACTTTGAACATCCCACGGAGCACCATTAATTTAAATCGATTATTAAAAAAATGGAAAGAATATGGCACCACAACAAACCTGCCAAGAGAGGGCCGCCCACCAGAACTCACGGACCAGGCAAGGAGGGCATTAATCAAAGAGGCAACAAAGTGACCAAAGGTAACCCTGAAGGAGCTGCAATGCTCCGCAGCGGAGAGTGGAGTATCTGTCCATAGGACCACTTTAAGCTGTACACTCCACAGAGCTGGGCTTTACAGAAGAGTGTCCAGAAAAAAGTCAGACATGTTTTGTGTTCGCCAAAAGGCATGTGGGAGACTCCCCAAACATATGGAAGAATGTACTCTGGTCAGATGAGACTCAAATTAAGCTTTTTGGCCATCAAGGAAAATGCTATGTCTGGTGCAAACCCAACACCTTACAATGTGGAGAGATGTTTCAACACCTCACATCACCCCGAGAACACCATCCCCACAGTGAAGCATGGTGGTGGCAGCATCATGCTGTGGGGATGTTTTTCATCGGCAGGGACTGGGAAACTGGTCAGAATTGAAGGAATGATGGATGGCGCTAAATACAGGGGATTCTTGAGGGAAACCTGTGGTATGTCTTAAAGATTGCTGTACACCAGCGGAACCCATCCAACTTGAAGGAGCTGGTGCAGTTTTGCCTTGAAGAATGAGCAAAAATCCCAGTGGCTAGATGTGTCAAGCTTATAGAGACATACCCCAAGAGACTTGCAGCTTTAATTGCTGCCAAAGGTGGCTCTACAAAGTATTGACTTTAGGGGGGTGAATAGTTATGCACGCTCAGGTTTTCTGTTTTTTTTTTGTCTTATTTCTTGTTTGTTTCACGAGAAAAAATATTTTCTGTCTTCAAAGTGGTAGGCATGTTGTGTAAATCATATGATACAAACCCCCCAAAAATCAATTTTAATTCCAGGTTGTAAGGCAACAAAATGGAAAAATGTTAAGGGGGGTGAATACTTTCGCAAGCCACTGTAGACAGACAGCACTTGAAGTTGCTGATATAACAGATATCTTTCCCAAATGTAATTATCAGGAAGGCAAATAGGCACTGCAGGGGTAAGTTTTTGTTACCAGTTCAGCTTCGATCTTTGGCAGGCCTTCAACTCTGTCAGGCTGTTTCCATCATATGCCATAATCAGCATGCTCAAAATGCCGTAGACTTAACAAAATGCCAACATGTATTCTGGGTCGCAATGATGGAGTGCACATTAGTGCTGTCATTCATTAGATTTAGCCCTTGCATTATTTCAATACCACATTTTGTATTCCAACCAGTGGGAACATCTTTATACAAATCCATTTTCCCAAAACATAGCACTTAAAAGTCCCAGTACATATATAAATCATAACTTGCATCTGTACAGAAGAAATGCATTGCACTAATCAAATGCCATTTAAAAGATGGTGCATGACAATCAACTTACTTTTCAACAGCAATTTCTGTTTATTGTTGTTCCTTTCCTGCTACTGAAGGGGACAGAACTACTGATGTGTATAAGAACCTTTTGTATGAGTGTCATTTTTACAAATCACAACTGACCAGTTTCTCTCAGCATGATAAATGTTCAGGTTATGCGTTCACTTTATTCTTCTGATCGAGTAAGCAACCCTGTTCAACTCTGAAAATGTTTTATGTAAACTTTATTTTATACCAATGTAGATAAAATAATTTATTCTGTAATTTTTGTAAATATGTCACACATTCTATGTTATTTTGTGCCTTCAGTGTTGTGCAGGTGAACATGTATGAAATGTAAATAAAGAATTGCAATACTGCAAACTTTGAACAATCAAGATTCAATACAATAGATAAGCTCTTCAGTCCTCTAAACAGATTGCTTGCAGGTATATTGCAAAGCCTGTTGCAAGAAACTACATTCTGTCATTATCAGTTGAGCATAAAAGTGGAAAAGTGACCAAACATCTAATATTATAGCACATTACGTGCTCAACAGGGGAGTGGGTGAAATCATGATGCTATCCTGCACAGAGGGCACTTAAGATAGTAATGACATTACATTGTTATTCACACTCTTATGCATGTCCTCAATGCTGCTGCATGTTCCCTATTCCTCGCATGGACATACAATACAGCACAGCATTATATACCATCTGTGTGCATGTTTGAATAAATCACGCTGATAGGTAGGTTCATCCTGGTCATTTTACTCTAAGTAGATTTTCAAATGAATTGCTATATATATCCACACAGACGCACACACCGCAAATCTCTTTCGTGTCAAATCCAAGCTCAAGCCTGGCTTCCCTCATCGCCCAAAATGGCATGTCAAGTCTTTCCAGTTCTCTGCCTTGCAAACACAAGTCTGTCATTTCCCCCTTGCATTATTGGACCCCCTTCTGAGATTGCTTATCCACAGTGCTTAATTACTGCACAACAATGGAGGTATAGAAAATTCCCTCTGCACTGCTCCACACGACTTCCATTTCCATCCTAGCTGGTGATTTAGTAGGCTGTTCCGGTGCTTCCATTATACATCATAATTGATAGAACTAAAAATGCTCACACGGCCCCCCTCGGTGAACTGGGGTTGGAATACGGACACAGCGGTAAGACTTGGGATTTTCTCCTTTGAGAATTAAGGGAAATGTGCTCTGGTAGGTCTTTCTCTGTGACGTTTCCCAAAGTGCAAAACAATGTTCCTTTGGGGGGAAATGTTTTCAGTATTTTGTGCTCATGAAACCGTTGTGGATGTTAGTATTTCAGCAATGGAAGTCGAAGTTAGTCGAAACGGCTACAGAGTGGCGATAGGAGAGTAGAAAAAGTGCATTTTATGTCAACATTGGAGTAGAGATAAAATAGGTATGCAGTGATTGTCTAACTGGCTCCACCTTCAGTCTATATGAAATGAATCCAGCCCAATGCCTATTATGGATGACTAAGCATGAGGGCAAGGAGCTATTAATGGAAAATTCTAAACATGTGCAGGTATATTCTCTCCAGATGCTACATTTTGGTGCAAACTAGCATGTACAGTAGACATTCCCAGCCCTACCATTATTCACACTACATTATACATGAAATACAAACCACAATGACTTATATGTGTGGTGAAAGATAATATCAAAACAAATATTTTCTGTGGGAGGAGACCACGGCACATAATGTTTATATAGTAGTTCAAACTCCAAAGCTGTTATTTGACGAGACCTTGACCGACTTGAAACCTCTAGTTCAGCTACTGTCGTGCCGACAGTTCAGTCTTTGGAGGACGTCACAAAATATACATACTATAGGCACTGACAGCCTGAACTGCAACAAAAGCTGGCAATATTGGAACACACACAAGACGTAGGCCTCTACTGTAAAATCAATCTTACATTACATTTCTTTTCATCAACTGTTCTGCCTGTGGCTATGGAACCCTGACCTGTTCACCGGACGTGCTACCTGTCCCAGACCTGCTGTTTTCAACTCTCTAGAGACCGCAGGAGCGGTAGAGATACTCTTAGTGATCGGCTATGAAAAGCCAACTGACATTTACTCCTGAGGTGCTGACTTGCTGCACCCTCGACAACTACTGTGATTATTATTATTTGACCATGCTGGCCATGCACAGCCAGAAGAGGACTGTCCACCCCTCATAGCCTGGTTCCTCTCTAGGTTTCTTCCTAGATTTTGGCCTTTCTAGGGAGTATTTCCTAGCCACCGTGCTTCTACACCTGCATTGCTTGCTGTTTGGGGTTTTAGGCTGGGTTTCTGTACAGCACTTTGAGATATCAGCTGATGTACGAAGGGCTATATAAATACATTTGATTTGATTTGATCTAGAAATCAACTATTGTACCCCGTGTCAGAGTAACTACATGAAAGTATCAGTGCTGAATATCTTACCCCTCTCCTTTATACTCAAAGGTACATTTTATTTCAGTAATAGACCTACTTGAACAGCTAGCCAAAGTCAATCATATGAGCCATAAATAGAGTGGGATGTGAAATTGCCAACCCATTTGCTAATAGCTACTTTTCAGACAATCTACAGTGGATCTCTGGACAGTAGACTTTGAAAAGTAAGTAATTCCCACTGGCTAATATCTTGTCTTTACCATTTTCTTTTACAGAATGCCCTCTGCCCTGCAGTTTTGAGCAGTACACTGGTGCCTATAGTTCCACCACGACCCAGCTGAGAGTTACAGTATTTGTAGCGTATCACTGCTCTCAGTGGTGTAGAGGAGCTAGACTCATGACCCCAAATGTAACTGTGAATTATGAATATTTTGTCTGTTGGTTTGGACAAGAGCACTCTACCAGAAATTGTCTAGTTGGATTATGTAAACCTTTGAAGGCACCAGGGTCACTGCTGTTAATATACTCCTACTTCACAAAGTTAGCAGAACATCAACGTTTCACATCCAGTCACAAAACAGACAACTGAATTTTAACCCCGGTAATATAAGTGTATATATACAGCCATTTTAGAGGTTCGTTTGAAGGTGATGTTACCTCATTATTTGTAGAACGCGTCGACCTTGCACCGCAGTAAACATTCTGAAAAAGCTCTGTTTAACCACTCTAAAGTGTCAGTCGATACGATACACTTTTTATGCTTGAATTCATCCATTGAAGTGAATTCCACAGAGGTTTCATTAGAACACATTATTGATTTTCATCTTTTCCATGAATAGTTCAGGCTATCAACAGCCACTTATACAGTAAACTAATGAATCCATAGCCTTTAGTGAAGCCAAATGCATACATGCATTCATCTTGTAATGTATGCCGCCACAGGGAACCTTCATCAATATATAATGATAACCTTCACATGGGTTCTTTAACCTAGAGGAGTAGCTAACGTTAGCTAGATATAGATTAGCTTACACACAGCATAAATCCATAGAAATGATGGAAATATTCATAGAAAGCTATTTTCCGTACCCCCCCCTACACACACACACACACACACACACACACACACACACACACACCCTGCATATGACATTAAAATATTTGTAGAAGCCCTTGTAGCTACTGATATGGCTGAAACAATGCTCACGTATCACATATTGTCTCGTTAACATGAGGTTGATATATTACAGCCCTGCATGCTCAAAGCTTCCATAACCCACATGAAACATCTCTCCACATTGTAAACTGTGAAAAAAGACATACGTTAGCAGTCCGTAAGGACTGACTCTAGTGTTCGGCCTTGTGCGTGCTACAATGTTCTGCATGTTCAACTTAATGTGCGTTCGTGTACGACACGCCTGCCCATGAGGAGACAGAAGTCACATTGCTGAAGTCAACACCCGTGCCCTATGCGTCGAAACGAGACATTCCTCATAAGATGATTGAACAGTGAAACTATGATATTGCCCACAGTGTTTCTAATAATATTACAAGAGTAATGATCCACTTAGATGAGGTCTGGATTTGGATTTTCTTCAAGTGATCACTGATGCTCTTTCACGGCTGAGACTGGAGAGTGTAAAGCACCCTTTCTTGTACCCGACCGATGATGCAATTAAATGTTTAATGGTTTGCCAACATATTACTATCTGTGCTCGCTCCCAGCTATCTCATTCACAAGCCACAGTCACGCACAGCACAAAGAGGCGGCGTGCATGTCTCTCTCCCTCTCCCTCTCTCTCACTCTTCCTCTCTCTCTCTTTCTCTTTTTCTCTCTTCCTCTCTCTCTTTCTCTCTCTCTCTCTTCCTCTTTCTCTCCCTCTCTCTCACTCTTCCTCTCTCTCTCTTTCTCTTTTTCTCTCTTCCTCTCTCTCTTTCTCTCTTCCTCTCTCTCTCTTCCTCTTTCGCTCTCTCTTTCTCTCCCTCTCTCTCACTCTTCGTCTCTCTCTCTTTTTCTCTCTTCCTCTCTCTCTCTCCCTCTTCCTCTCTCTCTCTTAATCCATTTTTTGGGGTGTGGATGTTGAGGCTTTCTGTATGGGGAATGCTCATAGCTCTGCAGCAATGTTCTGGCAAACATGCCTTAGATCTTGTCTGTGTTCCATCACTTTGAGGAATCCGGTTTTTCGATATTTTCAATAGGCTATCATGTGGTATTGGCCTGCAGCAACCTGAAGCAGGATTGTACATTTATCTTCTCTTTTAAAACAGCTAACCCTGATAAATGTATATAATTTGCAGATGTAGATTATTGAACGCATCATTCGTTTTGAGCATTGCTTTTTTTGTAAACCTACGCAAAAGCTAAAGGTTGAAGCCATTAGACTAATATCTGACCAATGTACTGTACCGTATGGCCTTCGTTTGTCTTACCTTCAACAATAACATGTTGTGTCCTTCTTAGTGTGTATTTTTGTCCTGACAAAAAGGAGGTGAAATTTTGGTGAGGCGTTCCTGACTCATCCCAGATGTTCCAGCTCGTAATCACCATTGTCACTCGCATCCATGTTGCCGGAAGCTAAACTGTACATATTCCTTGAAACATTTTTCACTTATTTATTTCTACATCTTGGCTTAATAGTTGTGTTGTTGTTTTACTTTATTTTTGTAAGTATTTTATATTATAATAGTTATGTAATTATACACCTTTTCCCTTCAAATGTAACTACATTATGATAATTCAAACATCCTATGTGATGTGTCTGAATCTGGAACAACTACTACTGTGTTTCAATACATGTAATTTGTTATCAGCCTCGGGAGTCTATATGAGGTTCGCTTCCTTATACCCATGCCAGCCACCCAGCCCTATGAACCACGATGCACAATTCAAATGTGCACACACATTCGCCATTCTGTTTTGTTGGCATGCTGATAGTCATTTTATAATGAGCAGCCCTCAGGACCGCAATGGTACTCTGGCTGACATCATATGGATTCTGTGCATTTCACAGATAATTTGCAAGATTAGCAAGCAACCACTATGGAACACTATAAAAACAGTGTTGGATGTCAGTTGTGATGCCACATTCACACTGGCTGGAAAGCTAGATTCCTCATTATCTCACAGTACTATCCTAGTTACTCGTTGTAATCCATCATGTTTGTTACTCCCTGTATAAGTTCAGAGTAATGTCTCTTTGAGCGTAGCTTTAAGCATCAAGGGTCCCAGCTATACGCAGTACTTCTGACATCACAAGTCACAACAATGAAGTCAGCGCTCACTTGTTTAGAGACCTCCAGATTTCACTAACAGTTTAATTTACTCTCTCTTGACAGAGACGGATGTATAAGTAAGCAACAACGCTAGCCTTCCTGTGCCGTTGTCGCTTGCAAACGTGTTCCACCTACAGTTATAATTGATGTTCTTTCTCCAGGAGTTCGGAGCGGATGTAAACACTAAATGGGAAGCCTGGCCGTGTTACCGTCCCCACCCGACTGGCGTGTTGTTGTATTCAGGGGGCAACGAGCGGCCGGCTTTAGTTTACACCATCGCGAGTTTCAGCTTGTTTAGAGATAAATCATTGGGCCTCATTGCTACATGGCCCAGTCCATATCCTGCACAGACAGGCATCATCGGGGCCCCCTTCTTTGACATTCCGCCATGATAGAAACCAAAACATGTGTTCTATATACTGCCAAAGCTCTCAGCTGAGTATAATTTGTTCATGATGAGGCAGTTTGAGGAGTAAGCTGGAAGTTAAAGGGGGCTGTTGTTGAGAGTGGTGTGCGGGCGTTTTTTGGACTGATTTGAAGTGTTAGGTAATTCCCTGCTTGCGACACACATGCCTTTTTTTCTGAGCCAACCTGATTTGAATGTGGTGTGTGCGCCGGGGTGAAGAGGACACGGTTAACACCGTTGACACTGTGCTGACATCTATCTCCGGCTGTGTTCCACCCTCTCCCAACCAACCCACTCATCTCCTCTGTAGCCCCTCGTCTCTGCTGGAGACTAGCCTGTCTGGTCTGTGATGGCTGCAGTGAGAACCAGAGTTAGACTCCTCCTCTACCCTCCTCTACCAAGCCCCATGCCCCACGCCCCATCTCTGCTGTGTTCCTCCCCTCCCCTCCAACCCACTCATCTCCTCTGTAACCCCTCTTCTCTACAGGAGACAGGCCTGTCAGGGCTGTGATGGCTGCAGTGAGCACCAGAGTTAGACCCCCCCCCAGTTTGAGGAAGCTCCAAGTGGACTGTCTGCTCTGTCACCCCCCCAAGCTATTTTTAGCTGCCTCACTGCACCTTCAAAATGAGCTATAACCTCCCCAACTTAAATTGAATGTGATTATGCAGTCGCAAAGCCTCCTTGAGAAGTTAGATTGGTGAAAGATTAGCTCTCCTTGAGATACAATGTTGGAAGGTCGTCGACTCTGAATTCCTTTGTAACGTTGGAACTTGTTTGGCATCTCTTTGTGTACTGTACCTCACTTAGTCGAAATAACTTCGGCATGTGAACAATTTGTAAAACCTTACTCTAAGCTGTCCAGACATCTCAGCGTTCCTGTCACCTTGAGAACGTTCCACGGAGGCCTTTTCATCCGTCAGTCATAACATTGTTTTCCTTACTGTAGCCTTGTTGTCAACTATTAGACGATGGTGAGATAAGGAAGGTATTTGACATGTGTTTGGAGTGTGTTAGCGCCTGAGAACACAAATGTAAGTTCGACCTTTGTTTTAATCTCAACATTATTTTATTATTTTTCTCTCTAGCTTGGAGGCACATGTATTTTGGGATGTGTTCTGCTCTCACAGAATGAGCTGATGTGCTAGAACTCTAAGGAAGAATATTGGTGTAAAAGCATTGGACGGCTAGGACTATACAAACTGAACCACTAACTGAGGCACTGCAGGCAAATGGAGAATGTTTAGTCGAGGCTCAATGGTACAAATCTATTCAGGTAGAATCTGAACATGAAGCATGGACTCAATGCTCTGTCATATGAAATAGAGAATTGTGTCCTTTCAGTTTCCCAATTATATCAACAACATTATGTAAGATGCCTCCTGCTAAATATGACCACATTTGCGATTTGTCTTCTTCACATGTGCTTGCATCTCAGTACCCAGTGCCCAAGCCCACTCATTTCTGTGAAACACGCCACATCACAAATGTTCAGACAAGGCATGGCTGTGTTATCCTGTCAGCTGTAAGGCTGCATTAATGTTTCGCAGGTGTGCCTCATGTTCAACTAATGACAGCTGCCCTTTTATAGAGGAACAAAGGCTAAATCCCTTGGGGAGATCTCATCCACAAATCACATGCCCAAAGGAAGAACAACATAGGAGATGTACTCCCTTTACCTCAAGACACCAAGAAAGACTATTACATATGGAGGTGTGGTATATTTTATGATAGAAGAAGAATAAAGGTAAGAGATAACAGCCAAGAGGCAAGGCAAGCAGATGTGTATATTCATATTCATTCTGTGTTGTTCTGTGTTGTTCGGGTCAGTGGTGACTGAAAGATGGGAAATGTAATCCCATGCAGGCACTCTGATCTACATAGAAATGTATGCATTTTTCTAAATAAGCATGACTAAATGCTTCCTCGAGATCATTTGTTTGGCATTTTCCGGTTATAAATGAGATTTGAATGATGCAACGAAAGGTTTCTTTCCTTTTCTCTGCTCGCTAATTTCTTGACGGACGTATCTTATTTCAGCCAAGTGGTTGTGAGAGTTTGAGGTGTTGCGTGGAGATTATGGCTCAATGGCGTCTTTCTTCTTTCCACCAATTTTCTTGTTCAAAGATTATTCGAGTGGAAAAGTTACATTTGCAGCTTCACTCAGCTGGAATGCTGTGAAAGGAGAGAAGATGATCAACGCTCGGTCTGTGTTTGTGTGTGTGGGTGCTTGTGTGTCACAGTGGCACCATTCCAATAAGGGGCACAAAGGCACGTGCCCGCTCAGATTTGTCCTGTTTTAAAACATTTCAGATGTTAAATGAATTACTAAACTTCATTCTTAAGCCCACTTTTTATCATAATTATTTATAAAAACATCTTTCAGTGGTATTTTGTGGAGGAGGCACCCTGTCTGGACCAGGCAAAGAGTACCCCCCCTATTCTCCCTAGTAAATGGTTTCATCCAAGGTGCGAGGAGCAAAGATCCCTAGGCAGAAAGCTAGATGCTCTAGTCCTTGCAGTATCGTCAGTGGAAGAGGAGAGAGAGCGGACAGTAGAGTAGATTGAGAAACACAGCGTTTGATTTGATTTGAGCTATGAATTTGATCAAGCTATGTAGCCTATTGATTTCTTCTTGATGAATAAATAAAAATGAAAACAATTTGTGGTTACTCTGTCTATGAATTCATGGACATGTTCTAATGTGAAATTCACAGACAGAGCTATGCATGCAAATATTGACAGATATTTATATTGTTCTTCTCAAAAATCAAATGGCAATAAGATACACAATTGACTAAAATTGCTTTAAATCTTGGGTTATGGTACTATAGACCAGCAGCGCAGTTCTTAAAGAATAAATGTTTTACGGTTTTCATGATTACACATACAATTGGCTGTATAGTAATGTGTATGTTAGATGTGTTTATACAAACAGCTGTGCACCTACAAGGGCCAGGATATCCTGTGCGTATCAAAGGATTGGTTCTTTGTTTTGGACCTTTATTATTTCTAATCTATATTTTCCTTTTATTTATTTTTATTTTTATACATGTTATTATTTTAGCAGACACTCTTATCCAGAGCAATTAGGGTTAAGTGCCTTGCTCAAGGGCACAGACAGATTTTTCACCTAGTCAGCTTGGGGATTCAAACCAGCAACCTTTCGGTTACTGGCCCAATGTTATTAACCCGCTAGGCTACCTGCCGCTTATATCCATAGCCTTGCTGCTGTGTCTTCTACCGTACTTCTCATACTCTGCTGACGATACCAATTTGATTTTATCACACAATAATTTTGATTCACTAATTAATGAAGCCAACTCAGACATGGCCACATTTTCAGAATGGTTCCAGATAAACAAATTATATTTTAATGTTAAACAATCCAATTTTATTGTATTCACCAGTAAAAATAAGAAATATTGTTTTTTTAAAAAGAGCCAGAATCTAAATTGTTGGGAATGAAATGGAACAAGTCACATCCACTAGATTCCTCTGAGTTCTAATTGATGAAAAGTTATCCTGGAAAGATCATATTTGTCTGCAGCAAAAGTGATGAAATCTGTTGGTATCATCAGAAAGATTAGTGGTTTGGTTCATCAGGCTCGCTTCTCAACTCTATACTATAGCTTCATTTATCCATATCTCATTTACTGTAATATTGTCTGGGCCAGTAGATATATCTGCTACCTACACATATTATTCATCATCCAAATCAATTTGCAAGACTAGTCACCACCTCTAATTACTTGGCTCCATCTGCACCTTTATTTAAGAAACATAATATCTTGTCTATTTACGACATTAGTGTACTAAAATCATGCACTTTCATCTAAAAATACTCATACCTGTCAAACAGTTGACCTAAACCCTTCAATGGATTCTTCCAGGTTAATTCTAAAATCCATCTATATAACACAAGACACTGCGATAACCTTCACCCCCCGCCCCCCCCCTGCCGCACCTCACATACTCAATCAGATACAGAGGTACCATACTCTGGAATTCTTATCTTCACATTGCCAAAATGTCATCATTCCTCAATATCTTCAAGTGAAGACTGGCTGATGAACAGAATAACTCAGTAATCTCCTCCATATAGCCTAACTCTCACACACTCACATGCACACACACATTTAAACAAAACAAATATATATTATAATAATGTGATTACTGATTAATTAATTCATACATTTAAAGTTAGTAGGTTTTGTTATCTGTTTTAGCAAACCTTTTTTATTTTTCTAGTGATGTATTGTATATTGTTTTTGTGTGGTGTGCTTTTCATATAAGCCCTTGGGCCTCCAGCCACAACTGCACAGCATTTAATTGTTATTGTATTTATTATTATTTTCTGTATTGTTGTCTATCACTTGTTTTCTTTAGTGCAAATAAATAAATATATAAAATACATTTGCATCATTAATTAAAAGGTAAAGAGGTATGCTTAGATAACCTGAGACAAATATATCTTCTTTTTTTTTTACATACATAGAAGTAGGCTCTCGATTGCAGTAAAAGGCTGTTTCAGGTGTTACAAAAAATTCAAAAATCTCCAAATTCCAAACCACCCCCGTCCATCTTCACAAACTTCGAGACCCCACTAAAATAATGTGTGTGTGTGTGTGTGTGTGTGTGCGTGTGTGCGTGCGTGCTTTGTAAGACTCTGTCTGAGCTCAGACTGCAACTGTACATCAACCCATATAGTCTTTACATAAATCTGAATGAATAACTTAAAATCATAATAGCATTCATGACACTTTCTACATCATCTAGCCATTTGAGAGCTTTTGGCTGTAGCCTCAGTGCTGTTGCTAACGCAGTCGCTGGGACAGGCCACGCCAAATCATCAATGACAAAGAGGCAGCATCTCCCTATGGAGGGACTTCATGCACTCAACATCCAAGGGATTAGCGACATGAATTGTGTGAACTCAGTGAGAAGCCCAGTTACATTTGATTCACACATTCTGTGATGGATCTTGTAATTGAGTCCTGGGGAAAAAGGACACGTGTGTGACACGGAGAGAAACTTGGCTCTTGAGTAATTTTCACGCTGTTGTATGCCAGCAGGAAGTGGCAACATCGTCCAATGGGGAGTCTCTTGGTTTGATTGCGGACAACTAAGTTGGAAGGTGGTCTGGGCTAAGGGAATAGGTTCAGTTAGCCATGCTGTAAAGATGATGGACTCAAGAGGCAAGTGGCATGATGAAATACATTTTTTAAATACATTTTTGATTAAAAGTTGTACCCATGTGGTCAATTTTGCCTTATAAGGTCCACCTTGCCAGACCATGAACTCTTTTTTTTCGTTTTTTCCAAATGTTGGACAAACGTGTCAGCGTGAGGCGACAAAATGTGCCGTAATGATACCACAATTGTCCTCGTCACCCACGTTACATCCTGCTATCATTAGTTTGTGCTAGATAATGACCTTGTTGTTTGTGTGTTCTGGGGCTGTCACTGGTTATCTCTCTAATGGCCCTCAAGAATATCTCTCAGACTCTTGCTGACACCTTGGCTCCTTCCCTCAAGGATTGACTAGCCGGTGGCCGAATAACACTCTGCCCAGTCCACTGATACCCTGTCACAACCCTTCTGACCATCTATCTCACTTCCTTTACACACTCTCAAATAACTAATGTTATTCATGTGACGCTCTTTATCACAGGGCTGATTGTGATTGTGGAATTAGCAGGTTGTCGTCGAGGGAAGTGTGTCAGCAAAGAGCGTGGAAAAATAAGGTTGTTTACACCTTGAGGCTCCGTTTGAGAAAAGGAGAACTGTCAATTGACAAGTATGAGTTCCATTTGACTGTACGTGTGTATCTCTCTGAGTTAAGCTCCTGTATGATTGGCGTTAAAAGCAATAAAACAATGGAACCTGTCCAACTTCTGCTGTTGTGAGTAGACATTAATTGCAGGGCCTGTGCATTTCCCCCCATAAGTCTACAGACTAACTGTCAATCTGCTGTATTCCATATGCAAAGCAAAGTCCATTTCTGTGGAAACGGTCAAGAAGGTGAGGTACCATATCAGCTGTCAAAATGTAGCATGGCTGCCATATAACACGGCACAACACTTTCCCGAATACAACACCTTTAACAATCCAACACTGGGACCTTTATTTCCCACACAATAACATTGGCTGGGTGTAATAGAGGTAGTGGGAAGGGAACACCGTCGCTACCTCGCTCTCCAAAGAAGCTGCATGAATTGAGATGCAAACTGAAGTGAAAAATAAATTCAGCACCTCTCAGAGTGCCGAGGAGGTTGACAAAAACGCATCTTTACTGATAAAAACAATGCATTTCAGACCTTAGCCTTCGCCACCTTAGTCTTAATCAAACCCTGATGAAGGCTAAGAGTCTAAAAAATGAAATAGAAGTTAGGGAAAGTTAAAGTCAGAGAGTGACTTCTTCCTTCCTGCATCAATCGTCAGTGCAATGCAGTGCAATTTAATGAGTATAGACCAACCCGGATGGAGGATGGCACTACCTTGTCCTCTCACATTATCCTGACAAAGAGAACAGCATTTAATATTTCAAGACTGTCCTTCCTTGTAACCCCCTGAATGTTTCATGAGGTATTAGTAGTGCCTGGACTCAGTGTATCACTCTGGGGGGTTTGAAGACAGATACAACATCTGCCCGTTGTTTACACCTGATCTCTAAATTGCATTTTTTTCTCCAATGATTTGAGGTTTTCATGCCGTTCTCCTCTTAAGGATCGGACCCTTTTAAATTTCAGCCTAAAATGACATACCCAAATCTAACTTCCTGTAGCTCAGGACCTGAAGCAAGTATATGCATATGCGTGATACCATTTGAAAGGAAACACTTTCTCGTTTGTGGAAACGTGAAATGAATGTAGGAGAACATAACACATTAGATCTGGTAAAAGATAATACAAACAAAAAACATGTTTTCAATTTTTTTGTTTTGTTCCATCATCTTTGAAATGCAAGAGAAAGGCCATGATATAATATTGCAGTTTAGATGGCAGCAGTGTGTGTGCAAAGTTTCAGATTGATCCAGCGAAGCATTGCAATACTGGACAATATTTTGTATCAAGTCTGCCCAAATGTGCCAAATTGGTCAATTGATACATTTTCAAGTACATAACTATAGAGAACATGCAAAAATGATATGGTAATACAAAATGTAAGTTTACACACTCTGAGGAATGTCATACATGATGGATCATTTTCTTTTACACTAACTTTCACACATATAGATGGCAGGATGTGGAGCCAGAGACAGCAGGGGTTCAAACTGTAGAACCCAGTTCATACATTTGAATATAAAAAGGGATTTTATCAAACAAAACTATGCTACATTTTATCTCTGGGACCCTCAGGATGACAAACCAGAGAAAGATTACTGAAACATTATTTACCTTCCGAGGTGAATGTATCAAACCAGTTGCTGTGATAAACGTTTTTTGTCGTTGTGCACTCTCCTCAAACAATAGCATGGTCTTTTTTTCCACTGTAATAGCTACTGTAAATTGGACAGTGAAGTTAGATTAACAAGAATGTAAGCTTTCTGCCCATATAAGACATGTCTATGTCCTGGAAAGTTTGCTGTTACTTACAACGTCATGCTAATCACATTAGCACTAATCACGTTAGCTCAACCGTCCCGGTATAGGGACACCAATCGCGTAGAGGTTCATGAGGTGGATTTAACTGGACAATACTGCAAAGTCACGAGGAACTTTACAAGGAACCAACTATGAGACATCAGTTAATTAATGGGGCAATTGCTGAATTGTAGTTGAAAAGTCTTCTTATTACATCCTTGGATTGTTTATGAACCGATTCACACAATGGCATAGTAGTGTGACTGAAGAGTGCCTGTTAAGTGTTAAAACATAGACCTACACTTTGTGCTTGTGGTTAGCTAGGTACCCTGTGTGTCAATTTCAGTGGCAACATGTTTTGCTCGAGGGACGAGCTGCCCCTCAGCTTTCCCACGATACCCTTTAACTGTAACCATTACGGGTGAAAACGCTAACCTGACACCGGTCAAGTGAATAAATGGAACTCTAACCCACACCAAACGTTTTGAACTACATTCTCTCAATCAGAGCCAGTTTTTAGAATATCTCTGGGGCAATAGCAAGCATACAATTGTGTTATTACCCCAAACTCAATATTTCCATTAAGCCATATGAAGATCGAACCTGGGTATTGTATTGTTGTAAACAAAAGTCAGCTTGGAATGATTGAACCCAGATGAGAGGGGACACACATCCAGGGAGATTACTTAAGGAAGTAGCCATAGATCTGTGTGAAAAGGGCACTCAGCCTTCCAGATGGCTGCTCTGCAAAACCTATGCACAATTACCTTCAGACATCTGGGGCCCATATTAGACCCCTTCCCCCCTCTCTTCGACTCTCTTCTCTTCTTCCATCAAGGTTTACCTTTCTCTCTTTCTACTTTCCCCCCCAGCGTTCACAGACTTGCTGCTCTCACTTTCCTCTCCTTTGACCCCTGTCATAACACTTGTCCCAGAGCAGCAATAATAAAGCTACTTTTCTGTTCAAATGACCTTGTTATGTATTACCTTCAGTATGTTTCCAGGGACTTTATGTGTCCATGTTTGACAGCATTGGTAATGGACATCAGGCAAAGATATATTTATCCGGAGATAAATTCTTATCACATGGGGGAACATTACTTATTTATTTTGGGATTTTTTGATCTCAGTTGCTAATAATTTCTTTATTTGATTTTGATCTGCATTGTTGGGAAAGGGCGCATGTACTCGGCGCATGTGACAAATATAATGTGATTTGATATTTCAATTGATTCACTGAACTACCTAATTTAGTTTAATCACTTATGGCATGCCGGCATCATGTACTACCATTTATTAAAGGTAACATTGCTTTAACAATCAACGATTGTGTGATACAATCATTAAAACAACATTCTGGAAGATTAACCAATTACTAATTTCAATCTATTTTATGGATTCTCAAGCATTGGTTTATTCTGGTTACAAAAACACTGAGATCTGAACGTTGAGGCAAACCAAATAAAGTAGCGGAAAAACTCTCAAAGGGTATAGTAAGACAAATACGCTTGGGTAGGGGGGATTTGGACTAAAAATAAAGGAAGAGGCTTGAAGCAAACGCGTCCTGCTTGTGCCTCGGCAAAGAGAATAATAAATAATTTCTCAGTCACAGGAGGTTACATCTCCTTGTGATGATTATAGGAGCCAGAGGAGTAAACCTATCCCATGAAAGTTTACCATGGCCCAGATACCACAGGTATCTGTCCTTACCATCTAAATTAAACCACAGAGGAAAAGTCTGCATGATCTAGCATTTTTTTTTTTTAGGTTCTGGTTGATAAACAGCACACTCGAAAAGTTTAGTTGCCTCAAAGTTCTTACTCAAGTTCTTACTCAAGTTTACTCTTTGCTCAGTGTGTGGTTTTAGGATAGCGGGAACATTCCAATCGAGGACCATGGTACCCCTGAGTTGATAAACACTAGTCAGAGTTTGTGAGTTCCACAATGATAAATTAGCTTTAGAACTGGAGCCTGGAACAGGAGTGTCTTCACCTACAAGAGTATTGACCCTTCTGTTCCCTGATGGCTTTCATGAAAATGGGACATTTATTCTTAGATACTTTAGGGAGTAATTGAGCCATATGTCATCAGCATTTTCATCTCAAACACCTTCCTTTGCCTTATGTTTCAGTGCAAGCACCTCACAACTACATACGGATTTCAAACATCTACATCATTGTCTCTATCTGTAATCATTAATGAAAGAAAGAATACAGAACAGATGTAAAGTGTAAGATCTATTTCCTTCATTCAACAAGAGAACCAGCATATCATATGCCACTGGGGACATATTACATTAAGGTTAATGAATTGTGGAAATATTGAACCCTTACGAAATATTGAATTATTACGCAATATTGGACCATTATTTAATATGTGCAAATACCAGATTCTAATGCGATGAGTCTGATGTCTCGTATAGATCAAGCTGGGATATGCTTAAAGGGATGGATCAACGTATCTGTTAATGGACCAAAGGCCAGCAGCCAATGGCATTGCCAAGGAGCCTGCTAAGCTCAGTTGCTTGTGCTGTTCATGTAGGGATATCTAAATAAGCTCCCTCTTACCAGGGTTGGGTTACTCTAAAATAGCTTTAACTCTTTGTCTCCTTTCCTTCACGAAAACAGATACATAAAGCTGTCACTGATTCCTTTAAACCTATCAACTGCTCTTAGAGCAATGGCCAAAGAGGAATGGGGATGAAAAGAGTGAACTGTCTAAGACTGTTGGGACATGGCCCAGGTGTCTATTTCCAGAAATGGGATAGTGAGGCTGTCAGGTCTGTCACGTGACTCCCTGACCATTTGACCCCTGACAGTGGCAGGAAGTAGGGAATGTGAGAGGCCAAGGGCAGAGTAAATTATCTCTAAAGGAAATCGGTCCCAAGTGCGAGGAAAAATCATTCAAAGAGTAGCACATTGGCCATGTCATCATAATACCCCTTTGGAAGTGGATTGAAGTTCAATGGAAACCATGCCCAATCTGACTGACTGTCATTTTACATCATTGTAATGCACCATGTGGGCTGGTCAAGGTGCTTCAGCCACATACTGCAGAAAAACAACACTGAAGTGGTCAGGTTATTGTTATATTTATGTAAGCATTTAATAGATCTACTAGACCTTAGAATATATCTACTAGATCGTACAGTAACCTATATATCTACTAGACCTTAGAATATACCTTCTAGACTTTAGAATATATCTACTAGACCATACAGTCTAATATATCTTCTAGACCTTAGAATATATCTACTAGACGTTATATTATACTGTAAGGTCTAGTAGATATATTCTAACGTCTAGTAGATATATTCTAAGGTCTAGAAGATATATTATACTGTAAGGTCTAGTAGATATATTCTATCTACTAGACCTTAGAATATATCTACTAGACCTTAGAATATATCTACTAGACCTTAGAATATATCTTCTAGACCTTAGAATATATCTACTACACCTTACAGTATAATATATCTACTAGACCTTAGAATATATCTACTAGACCTTAGAATATATCTACTACACCTTAGAATATATCTACTACACCTTACAGTATAATATATCTACTAGACTTTAGAAGATATCTACTAGACCTTACAGTATAATATATCTACTAGACCTTAGAATAGATTTACTAGACCTTAAAATAGATTTACTAGACCTTAGAATATATCTACTACACCTTACAGTATAATATATCTACTAGACCTTATATTATACTGTACGGTCTAGTAGATATATTCTAAGGCAGTCTATTTCGTCCTCCTCATCGGACGAGGAGAGGCGAGAAGGATCGGAGGACCAATGTGCAGAGTGGTAAGTTTCCATGATATTTAATATACACGAAAACAATACACGATACAAAATAACAAACGAACTAGCCGTAACAGTCCCGTGTGGCACAAACACTGACACAGGAAACAAACACCCACAAACCAAACGTGAAACCCCGGCTGCCTAAGTATGATTCTCAATCAGGGACAACGATTGACAGCTGCCTCTGATTGAGAATCATACCAGGCCGAACACAAAATCCCAACATAGAAAAACACACATAGACAACCCACCCCAACTCACGCCCTGACCATACTAAATCAATACAAAACAAGGGAAATAAGGTCAGGAACGTGACAGAACCCCCCCCTCAAGGTGCGAACTCCGGACCCACCACCTAAAACTCTAGGGGAGGGTCTGGGTGGGCGTCTGTCCGCGGTGGCGGCTCTGGCGCGCGACGTGGACCTCCACTTCAACATTGTTTTTGTCCGCCTCCTTAATCGCCCCCGTGGCCTCTTATGAGCGGCGATCCTCGCCGCCGACCTTGGCCTGGGGACCCTAGCAATGGGTCCCGAATGAACGGGGAACTCCGGCAGCGCCAGACAGGCGGGAGGCTCCGGCAGCGCTGGAGTGAAGGACGCCTCCGGCAGCTCCAGAGTGAAGGGCGATTTTGGCATCGCCTGGCTGACTGCAGGCTCTGGCGGATCCTGGCTGGCTGGGGGCTCTGGCAGCTCCTGGCTGGCTGATGGCTCTGGCAGCTCCTGGCTGACTGGCGGCTCTGGCAGGTCCTGGCTGACTGGCTCTGGCAGCTCCTGGCTGGCTGACGGCTCTGACAGTTCCTGCCTGACTGGCTCTGGCAGCTCCTGGCTGGCTGACGGCTCTGACAGGTCCTGGCTGACTGGTTCTGGCAGTTCCTGGCTGGCTGGTGGCTCTGGCAGCTCCTGGCTGGCTGGCGGCTCTGGCAGCTCCTGGCTGACGGACGGCTCTAGCGGCTCCTGACTGACGGACGGCTCTAATGGCTCGGGACAGACGGGCGGCTCAGACGGCGCTGGGCAGGCAGGCAGCTCAGACAGCGCTGGGCAGGCAGGCAGCTCAGACGGCGCTTGGCAGGCAGGCAGCTCAGACAGCGCTGGGCAGGCAGGCAGCTCAGACAGCGCTGGGCAGGCAGGCAGCTCAGATGGCGCTGGAGAAGAGGAAGGCTCTGGCAGCGCTGGACAGGCGGGAGCAACTGTAGAGAGAACCCGGAGAGACAGCCTGGTGCGGGGGGCTGCCACCGGAGGACTGGTACGTGGAGGTGGCACCGGATATACTGGACCGTGAAGGAGTACAAGAGCTCTTGAGCACCGAGCCTGCCCAACCTTACCCGGTTGAATGTTCCCCGTAGCCCTGCCAGTGCGGCGAGGTGGAATAGCCCGCACTGGGCTATGCTGGCGAACCGGGGACACCATTTGTAAGGCTGGTGCCATGTACGCCGGCCCGAGGAGACGCACTGGGGACCAGATGTGTTGAGCCGGCTTCATGGCACCCGGCTCGATGCCCAAACCAGCCTGGCCAGTGCGGCGAGGTGGAATAGCCCGCACTGGGCTAAGCACGCGTACTGGGGACACCGTGCGCTCCACCGCATAACACGGTGCCTGACCAGTACGACGCCCTTTCACTCCACGGTAAGCACGGGGAGTTGGCTCAGGTCTCCTACCCGGCTTCGCCACACTCCGTGTGTGCCCCCCCCCCCCCCCCCCCATACATTTTTGGGTCTGACTCTCGGGCTTCCAACCGCGTCGCCGCGCTGCCTCCTCATACCAGCGCCTCTCTGCCTTCTCTGCCTCCAACTCTGCTTTGGGACGGCGACACTCCTCTGGCTCTGCCCAGGGTCCTTTGCCGTCCAGGATCTCCTCCCAAGACCATGGGTCCTGTGTCTTCTGCCGCTGCTGCTGCTGTCCTTTGCCACTCTGCTTGGTCCTTTGGTGGTGGGTGTTTCTGTAACGGCAGTCTATTTCGTCCTCCTCATGGGAAGAGGAGAGGCGAGAAGGATCGGAGGACCAATGTGCAGAGTGGTAAGTTTCCATGATATTTAATATACACGAAAACAATACACGATACAAAATAACAAACGAACTAACCGTAACAGTCCCGTGTGGCACAAACACTGACACAGGAAACAAACACCCACAAACCAAACGTGAAACCCCGGCTGCCTAAGTATGATTCTCAATCAGGGACAACGATTGACAGCTGCCTCTGATTGAGAATCATACCAGGCCGAACACAAAATCCCAACATAGAAAAACACACATAGACAACCCACCCCAACTCACGCCCTGACCATACTAAATAAATACAAAACAAGGGAAATAAGGTCAGGAATGTGACAGTATCAAACAACCACTTGTGCTCATTGCTGAAAGTTGCTTAAGTGGCTTCAGAACATCCTCCAATGAGTAAGTCTCAGGTACAGTAGGACTTTTTTGTGTCCTACAATTGCTTTAGAATAGGTTCAAGTGGCTTCGATGAGATGAATTATGCATGCAGGCCCAGTTCAGCAGAAGAGATGACACCAAGTGACAGTCCACTCTATGACGAATGTATGAGTCACACCAAAGCATGTTTATTTAAGTCAGTGTAAATGTGGGCTTCTCTCATGTTGGGATTGGTTCATTTACAAGAGGAATGGGCAACGTTGATGAGGGGCCGCTTTGGCTTGCGGGTCTGCGTACCCACATAGCAGTCAGAGCCGGCCCTAGCCTTTCGGAGGCTCTAAGCCAAATGTTGTTCGGAGCCCAAAAACTCCTGGGATCATTGAAGGGATGTTTTAAAACTATTTTATAGTTCATTTCCTGCAACAACAAAAAATGTTTTTGCCATGGTGCGTAGAGAAAATGTTGCAGTTTTAAAGCAAGTTTGCTGCAATTCTACACATTTTGCCAATGGGTGGAGAGAAGATTTTGCAATATTATAACTAATTTCATGCAATTCAGCTCATTTTGCAATGGGGCGGAGAAAGAAATTGAGTTTTACAGGTTATTTCCTGCTTATTATACACATTTTTATACCCTGATGGAGACAGTTTGTCTGTCCAAATGTTGGACATAAATATTTTTGCATCTGAGCTCCTAGAGTGTGCGGCTCTCATATTAAAAACAAATGATTTTAATATGATATCTGATGATCGATGGCCCCCTCCACGTCTGACTGACGTGCCCAAAGTAAACGGTTGGTTACTCAGGCCCAGAAGCCAGGATATACATATAATTTGTACCATTGGAAAGAGAACACGTTGAAGTTTGTAGAAATATTAAAACAATGTATGGAACTAAAACACAATTGATAAGGTAGGAGAAAATCCAAAGAAAAACCAACCGGAAAATATTTTTCTTTGAGAGCCCATGCTCTTTCAATGGAAAGCTATGGGTCCTATGCAATTCCAGCTCCCAGATTGCAATTCCTATGGCTTCCAATAGATGTCAACAGTCTTTGTTCAAGGTTTCAGGCTTGCATCTTCCCAAACGAGGAAGAATTTTGAGTTTTTGTACTGGGAGTCAGAGTTGGAATTCAGTCTGTGCGTGCACGACAAAGAGGACGCGCACTTGCTTATTTTGCTTTTCTATTGAACATACTTCTTTCTGTTTTAAATATTATAGTTTAATTACATTTTAGGGTAGAAATGTATTCTGACTTGTTGTAATAAAGTCTAGTGGTAGCTATTTGGATTCCTTTCTCTGCATGTTCAAATCGATGGCGCCAACTAAACAGACTTTTTGGGATATAAAGAACAATTTTATCTAGCAAAACGACCATGAATGTTGTCGCTGGGACACTTGGGATTGCAAATCAGAGGAAGATTTTCAAAAAGTAAGTGAATATTGAATCGCTATTAGTGATTTTACGAAGCCTGTGCTGGTTGAAAAATATTTTGATGTGGGGCATGCTTTAGCTGTAAAGCCTATTGTAAATCGTACAATGCAGTTAGATTAACAAGATTTGAAGGTTTTAACCGATATAAGACACTTGTATGTACCTAGATGTTTAATATCTATAATGTTTATGATTATTTATTTGAATTGCGCTCCCTCCAAGTTCACCAGAGTCGTCGACAGGTGTCCCGTTGATGGGACTCCTAGCCCTCTGATCGCACCATGTCAAACAAAGAAATTGTCTGTGGGCATTTGTAAATTGTACCTGCATTTCATGATTCCATCAGCCCGGTTGTGACTTTTTTTAATGCGTCAGGTAATTTCATGCGCATGAAATGGTTGGAAACGTAGTTAGTGGCTGGGAAAAACTGCTGATGAATTTGATTGAAAAATAAACTATTGTAAAAATAGATAATTCACCCAAAGCTTAACATCTGCCATTATTCCACCGTTATCGCTCCACAGCTACAACCGGTAACGGTAAGCAAGTCTATTATTACCCCTGTACGTAGCCTAGCCTACTCTGGATGGAGGCCAGGTACAGAGTCCTTCATGGGAACTTCCTGGTTGTGTAAACCAACTAACTCATGTTTGAGGGGAAAAACAAAAGCAGATCAGTCTCCTGGCTGTGACTTAAAACAGACCCCACCACTCCATATGACCATATAGACTCGCTGTCGACTGTAAACATCATCCATTTTTAGAACCGTTAACAGTCGACATGAACCAGAAGACGGTTTAAAACCTTGTATAAGGGAACAGTCTGATCTGATCTGTGAAGCGCTTTTAGATCCTGTTATGTTATTGTAATGGCACTTCAGAAACATTTATGATAAAATCAGAACTGTCATCCAATGGTGATGAATGCAAAGGGAAATGGTTTATTCTTGAGGTTTGTAATGATTGTTGCTTTAGCTATTAAAGGTGCAATCAGTAGTTGAAAAAACAACAAAGTGGTTTCCCCACCTCTGTTTTAGTAAAACGCTGATGAATGGGCCTGGAGAAATGTAGGCTAAGCACTCTAAAATGCATAAACAGTGCTATGGACTGACAATTCAATATACAGTGCCTTCAAAAAGTGTTCAGACCCTTTGACTTTTTCCACATGTTGTTAAATTTAAAACAAAACTCGGCAATCTACACACAACACCTCACAATAAAAAAGCAAAAACTGCTTTTTTGAATGTTTGCAAATGTATTAAAATATTACACATAAAAACCTTATTTACATAAGTGTTTAAACTCTTTGCTATGAGACTCGAAATTGAGCTCAGGTGCATCCTGTTTCCATTGATCATTCTTGAGATGTTTCTACAACTTGATTGGAGTCCACCTGTGCTAAATTCAATTGATTGGACATGATTTGGAAAGGCACACACCTGTCTATATAAGGTCCCACAGTTAACAGTGCATGTCAGAGCAAATACCAAGCTATGAGGTCGAAGGAATTTTCCGTTGAGCTCCGAGACAGGATTTTGTTGATGCACAGATCTGGGGAAGGGTACCAAAAACATTCCTGCAGCATTGAATGGCCCCAAGAACTCAGTGGCCTCCATCATTCTTAAATGGAAGAAGTTTGGAACCACCAAGGCTCTTCCTAGAGCTGGCCGCCCGGCAAAACTGAGCAATCGGGGGAGAAGGGCCTTGGTCAGGGAAGTGACCAAGAACTTGAAGTGGAATTATATTTTTTTATATTTTTATAAATCATTTAAAATGAAAAGCTGAAATGTCTTGAGTCAAAGTATTCAACCCCTTTGTTATGGCAAGCCTAAATGAGTTCAGGAGTAAGTCACATAATTGGTTACTTGGACTCACTCTGTGTACAATAATAGTGTTCAACATGATTTTTCAATGACTACCACATCTCTGTGCCCCACATACAATTATCTGTAAGGTCCCTCAGTCGAGAATTTCGAACACAGATTCAACCACAAAGACCAGGGAGGTTTTCCAATGCCTCGCAAAGAAGGGCACCTATTGGTAGATGGGTGACCATTGTGAAGTTATTCATTTAATTACACTTTGGAAAGAATCATAAGGAATAAGGTTTTGAAGTGTCTGTCCTACATCTCGGAGATATACGAAAGCTCCAAAAAATATTGAATTTTTTTGGACACATATTTTATTTTTTTTGGTTGTTGGCACAAAACTAGCTTCATATTTCCATAAAATGTTTAACCAGTTCCAGGTTACCTTCAGATGAGTCCCGTGACAGATATGGGGGTCGTAGAGTAAAATGGAGAACACCATCGTGTTCGAGAGAGTCTAATCAGTCCATAGAGTGGTCATATTTTCAGGATGTCTCATGGTCTGACAAACAGCGCTGAAGCTCTGCCACCTTCCACCGCAGATGCGGAAGGCCGACGTAAGCGGATGTGGTGGATTGAGACGCAGCCCATGCAGAAAAAACATATCCCTAGCTTAAACTGACACCTTTTGATGTGGATTTTTGTATTATGTTAAATAAATTGATGCACGGGTGAGTCAATAGACTCGTATGGAAGGAAGTATGGTAGAAACAAACACTGTACAACACAAGCCAAAGCGTAACACAACGAACTCTCAAAATAACAGCCTTATATTTAGATTTTTGACATATTTTTCATTTGATATGACACATTTATTTCAGTTGACATCCTGAGCTCATTCGTCATCCCAATTTTTTTTTTGTTGATGACATAACTGTCAATTTGCCATGCCCTAGCCATATTGTCTATGGTGGGTTCTGGAACAGACGCCTGTGTCTCACTATGGCATTTCCTGTGAACACTGGTGACCATTCATTCATAGCAAAATCACTTTGAAATCAACAGCAATGATCTGCGGTCATCTGTGTGACTGCATGAGAAAGCACCCAATGCTTATCACATCAAAAGAAGGGGAGTTCCATAGACAGACAATGGCATGGAAAACCCTATCATGACATATACAGTATAGTGTATTGATGTGATCTCAGAATAATTACGTATTGATGTCAAAAAAGAGACAGAATATTCTACTAACAGTAACACATTGAGTAGAAACTGCAAAGAACAATGACCAGTTTAGTGATCTTCTAAACTGCAATGAACTTATTAAATTGATCTTAAGTAATTGCCTTTTGGGGACAATCAACGTTTCATTTGATCATGTGATGTGTCGTCCTACCTTAGAACACTACAGAGAACAGCAGTGTTTGATAGAGTATGTATGCTAGTTCTCAGCCGCAGTCACCGGTTACGTATTAAGACAATATGAGAATGACAAAGGGAGATATTTTCCTCAGTCTGACCCGTCAACTGACTGGTGCCTGCTCAGAGGGGCACTCCAGGGGCATCTCCGAACACTGGCATGACAAGTATTGTGCAGATCGGCAGTTTTTGCATAATTCCCATGGAATGGTCTAAATGACTTGTGCTCGCCATGAATATCAATGTCAGCCATGTCAGATGATATTAGATCTGGGATGGCTTGATGTGTGTCATCCCGCTGCATAATTAAGTCAAGATGTGACTCTCTGCCTGGACAGGAAGAGAGATGTTGATGCAGACCTATGACATGACATGCATCTTAACATATGATGTAGGATTTATAATAGCCACCTAATACTGTTACAGTTTGTGTACATTGAGACATTGATCCGATCATTTGCATATAGTCATTTTAAGGACTTAGCTTTCACTTATCAGTCAAATCAAGTTCATATCTTTGGGACAAAATGTGAAAACGTGATTTGCATTAATCAAGAATAGAATATCTCCGTGGTTGCCATGGCACTGTGAGGTCGCCTAGGCAGAGAGCTCTGTAAATATTGTACGTATTTTTGTTATTTAAGTGTTTTTTGTTAATTCATGAATTAATTACATTTGTAAAGCACTTTTCATTATACAGAATAAACTCATAGTGCATAAAATAAAAAATAAAAACCAAATAGAAAATGTTTCACAACTAGGCAGGGAAACTGACACAAAGAATACAGCTGACACTACAAGGGGCAAGAACACCAAGGTATCAACAGAAAGCCTTCCTAAAGAGAAAGGTCTTTAGGCTTGTTTTAAATGAGCCTAGAGTCTGTGGGGCCTGCAGGTGGTCCGGGAGGGCATTCCAGAGGCTGGGAGGCTTGTTGCATTTTTTAAATTATCTTTTGGGGGTTGACTGCTCTGGGGTTTGATCACTTACATTGTGTGGTCTTGACTCTCCGAATTGCAGAATTGGGATGAAAAGTCCACCTTTTTGGCTTATAGCTAGCTAGCTATCTGGCTGTTTGGCTGTTTGGATTTAAAATAATGCAGCCCAGGCTTTTTTGTTTCATCTGTCAGGAAGAATAACGCTCAAGGACTGCATGCTTTGTCCAGAGGTGGGGGAGGCTCAGGGGTTGATCTTAACCGCTGCCAGGATATAGTGGCTTTTTGTGTGCTTTTCAGCAGCCGTGGCATCACCTAAGCAGGTGCTACATGTGAAGCCATGGAGGACCAGTACCTACGAAGGAGCGGCTCCTATGGTGGAACTGACCGTTGGCGGAAGGAGTTGTGGTGCACTAATAAGGATCTTCGGGCCTGTTTGTCAGTCTTTCTTTCTCCCTGGCTTAACCATCAATGCCCCCTCTGTTGAAGCTACACTTCATTTCCAATCCGAACTACCTTTTCGTCATCTGAAGCCAACTGGAGACATTGAATCTCCATCTCCATCATCTTCATTGAACTGCTTCTTCGTTAGTTATGCACTTTAGGGACAAAATGGAAATAAGCCTTTGACTTTGTTATCCCTGTCATGTTTTTAAAATGTATGTACACTGTATATGTTTTTTTTTATTTTTTTTTACTGTAAATACAATCCATTTTTTTTTTTTTTTTAAATCTGATTATTTTAGGGACTGGAAAGCCATGGGTAGACTTAGAACCAGTGCCCTTTGAATAGTCTGTTCATGCCAACTCTCAACAAGCAAGACCACAGGCTCTGGCCTTAGTTCCTTTTGACCTCTTTTAAGAGCTGTAGAGTACATCATGCATTCATGATTATAACAGTAGGGCTGATGACGCAGTCTTAAACGTTACCGTCATCTGTAAAAAAGATGCATTTCTAATTTCATATTGTGAAATCAAAACACTCGGGTGAGACTGAAATAAGCAAAGCCAGAGAAAGTAACCATCTTAATTCTAGTGTGCCTTTAAAAGTATAGACCAAAGCTGCCTTGAGCTATTTATAGTCATTCTATACAGTTGTCATTGCAGTGATTTTGTTAGATATTCAAATTAACCAAGATGGTCTCTCTGCAGAAACTACACCATGTCTCCGGGGAGATGTTCCACCTTGTATTATTGGTTCTGACAGTATTTCAAGGAAGATTCACTGCCCCTGTGGTTATTTTTAAGTTAAAATGAAAAGTTAGGACCTTGTTTTCGCCCTCGGTCCAATTGTTGCGTGCACACTATCCCTCTCCGGGTTAATTGCAAAGACAAGCACACAGTGTGAAACGTGAAGAAGTATCTATGATTTTGGAGAGCTCGTCCTATGTCAGAGTTTAGGAACAGGGGCTTTTGTGATGGATTCTATTGTTTCAAAGCAGTGTGGATGGGTCCCTTGAAACCCGCCATAGCAATGTTCACGCGGTAACTACTCCCTGTGCGCACACACTTCTTGTAGGTTTGGTTCATAAAATGGGCATACACAATAATATATGCTGAGATCTTTAATCAAATATTTTAATTGGCTGAAGATTGAGTTAAAATGTCTAGTAATTACTAATATTTAAAATGCATACTGTACACTATGAGCACAGCAGGGACAAGACATTTACATACATATAGAGCATGATGAAAGCTTAATGAATGAATGTAATCCTTACAATGTTATTACTTACAATTGCATGGATAGTACCCTTTGGTGAATATTATGTAAGCTTGTTTACCTGTCAACTTCACGCTGTGTGTATAGTTATATAATGCATGCGGTATGAATATAAGCTGTTTTAAGACTTTTTCAGATGTAAAGTGTTCCTCATTCTGTCTTCTCACAGGCCTTAATAGTGTCTTTCAGGTGAATGATATTTTGAACAAGCAATTAATAATTCATTGCATTTTAAGTTAGAACAAGCTGTGATAACCTTCAAAGAGAATTGTGTATTCTCACAAACATTTCCTTCCAAACCTTCATTTAAGACTTGTTCGGGGGCTTCTTGGTCCTGGTAGACTGGTAAGCTTAAATGTTTACTAAATTCTATTTCCTTTACTCTCATTTACTTTTCAGTCCAAAAAATAGCAGCTTTCAGTGCTAGCTTTTGAACAGTTAACAGTGAAAATGAATGGTAGCATATTGTGTAATTGTATGTAACATACACAGTCATTTCAGCCAACCATAACCACAGTGATACTGATTTTTATCCAAGCTAATCTACTTGAAGAGAAAAGGGCATAATATATAATGGGTTTTTTTGCAACCAAGATCAAGGTTCTTTTTCATGGAGCAACACAACATCAGTTGAGCATCACAATTCTGAGGAGGAACAGAGTAAACCCTGATTTAATTAACTAGGGATTAAATCCTGCGCAGTAGAAACACGGAGGTAAAGGAAAGCTATGAAATGCTACGGTCCAATTTATCATTCATGTTGTATATTTACAATCTGAAAAGGGGGCCTCAGTGAGCAACGAGCAAAATGCACTGGAAATGTGCCGCCCAAAATCAGCAATTTGTGCAAAAAACAGACGGAACTGTAACGTCAACTAGTTGAAGAGTAGCCCTGTGTTGACTACTCATACTAATAGTATAAGGGAAATGTGTAACATGCAAACCAAGAATCTATAATATCTCCATAACTGGAGTAATTAGTCCTCAATACAACTGACACGTACACAGCAGTTATATAACACATGAAAGGAAGATATACAATACGTATCAAAGTATGTTATACAGTACTCTACACGTGCATTTGAAATGTAGAACCATGATAAGCTACACTACATATCCTTGCTTCTTCTTCCCCCCATAAGTGAGTCCAGTTTCGCTGGAGGAGCTGTGCTAACATGTATTATACATGTTGGACGAAGTGGCCACTAACCACTGCAATGCATATACCCTAAAAGGCAAGACATGGCCCCAGCATACAGTTGGAGCCTGTACAGTAGATTACACACGACGTCTTTCCCATTGCTCATAGCGTTTGTGCTGTGGATCATGTGTTAAGTTCCCATGGAGCGTGGGAACCTTTTAATGTCACAACGTCAGGGAGAATGGACGAGAACCAATAGGAGCCTACATCAGGGATGGGCAACTGGCGGCCCCCCTTTTGAAGGCCCTCGGATCAACCGCCCACCCACCCCAAAATAAGTATATATATATTTATAAGTTAGAACAGTAGAATACTTACTGTTGCAAGTTAGAATAGTCAAATAATAGAATACACATGGAGCAATTTAAAAATGTGGTTGTGAATCCAGAGTTTTTCTCTTGTTGTCAGTCACTGACAGTCACTCAATTAGCCAAAGTCAGCTAACGCACATGTGGGAATACAGACCTGCAAGCAACTGTGGCACCTCATTATGAGCTCCGATTTTTTGGCCCCCACCCCCATCAAAGTTGCCCATCTCTGGCATGGCCCCCACTCCCATAAAAGTTGCCCATCCCTGGCCTAGATCATGATAGGATGTTGCCTTTGAGGACCAGAGGAATTATATGCTATTTATTCTACTGCGTGACCTTGTCACTACCCACTTTATATTTGTAAATACAGTCCTTTATTACTATGCAACTACCTCTATTACTTCTGATAGTGATTCATGTACTGCACTGTTGAGGGAGCTAGCACATGCTGTAAACTGTGTATGTGATGAATACAATTTTATTTTATTTGATTATGTAAAGTAGAGGGAACGACAGTGCAATTGCTGCCATTTCCCTTAGCCCCATCTCAGTTGTATTAATCTATTGTTTAACCTCTACGAGATCGGGGTGCCACCCCCCCCCCACCCGCGGGACGGTTGAGCTAGCGTATCGTTCCTAGGACATAGACATATCTGATATGGGCAGAAAGATTAACAGGAATTTAAGCTATCTGCACTGTCCAATTCACAGTAGCTATTACAGTGAAATAATACCATGCTATTATTTGAGGAGAGTGCACAATTATTAACTTGAAAATTATTAATAAACCAATTAGGCACATTTAGGCAGTCTTGATACAACATTTTGAAAAAATATATGCAATGGTTCATTGGATCAGTCTAAAACTTTGCACATACACTGCTCCCATCTAGTGGGCAAAATCTAAATTGCACCTAGGCTAGAATAATACATTATGGCCTTTCAAAGATGATAGTATTATCTTTTCCAAGATCTAATTTGCTATATTCTCCTACATTAAGTTCACATTTCCACAAACTTCCTTTCGGTGTTTCCTTTCGGTATCAAGAATACGAATATCCTTGCCTCAGGTCCTGAGCTACAGGCAGTTAGATTTGGGAATGTCATTTTAAGCGAAAATTGAAAAAAAGGGTCCGGGCTGCTCCTTAAAGAGTGAGTTGCTGTTCCGTTTATAGTGAAACGAGGCATATTTAAAAAGCTGCGTTGTCTTGTATCAACGACGACAAATGGAGAACTGAAAGCCTCAAGTAAAGGGAAATGCTTCCTGCATTGCTATTCGTAATTAGAAAATCATCCAAGAGAATCAACCAATATAACAGAACTGTGATATCACAAAAGTCAATTAAGATATATTTAATTGTAAACTTTTCCTGGTAAGATATGATAATGACATATCATATGACATATGACATGCTTTGTGTTAAAATAGTAGTCTCATAGGCGTTTACTGTAGACATTTTTGTTTATGTGTTCAGGAGCAGATTTGTGCGATAGCCTATGAAATGTCATAGCCCAGAGGGGAAGCAAAGTCTGCAACAACCGCCTCCTGGAAGTGACCAGATGGTCCAAAACACACTCAGAATTTCCCTTGGTCCGGAACTCAATATCTCCAGCAAGGGAAACAGGAAAAGGTTTCATGTTTGATGTGTAGTTTTGTCTTCTTTCTCTGTTACCTACTCAAGACAGTACTTTGTTCCTTCTCATTGGTTAAAGTGAACCACATGTCTTCAAGATGTGTTTATTAACGACATTCTCAAATCAAAATCGAATCAAATGTTATTTGTCACATACACGTGTTTGCCAGATGTTATCGCGGGTGTAGTGAAATGCTTGTGTTTCTCGCCCCAACAGTGCAGTAATATCTAACAAGTAATATCGAACAATTTCACAATACACCCAAATCTAAAGTAAAGGTATGGAATTAAGAATATATAAATATTTGGGAGAGCAATGTCAGAGTGGCATAGACTAAGATACAGTAGAATAGGATATGTTTCAGCTAGAGCGTATAAGCAATCAGAATTATCAAGAATTTTCTCTGTTCACTCATCCTCATCCAAGACAGAAGTCATAACAGGCTCAATGATTGCTTCAAGACTGTTTTGGGCTGTGTTGTAAATTGAGAACATTTAGCTTTGTTGACGTTAGTTGAGAGGATTTTGGGTCTATTAACATGAAACCCAAAGCGTAGAGATTATGAAGCAATTTGCTTGTTTTAGGGCTATTTTGGGGAAGACAGGATTAAGCTTTTTCCACATTGCGTTACACTGAAGATTAGCATTTTGGAGTCATGAGTTGGGCAAACTAATTTGATTTACATAACATCAATTTCCTTTTCCCCAATTTATAAATATTCAAATATGCATAATATTTAATCACAATCAATTAACCACAAGATTAGTATGACACGCCTTTAAATATACCCTTTCTTCCCTGCAGAAAAAAATGCTTAAGGCTTAAACAGAAAAAATGGACACTTTGAATTTACACTAATTTGAATGTGTGAACAGCCCTCAAGGGTCTAGTCCCTGAGAACATACTTAAACTCTTGTGTATCTAAGTGAGTTGCGTTTGTTAAGATTATGTTGGGATTAAGCTTGTATTTAGATTCAGCTAGTTATGATTGGAGATACAGGATTGATCCATATCATGTTTCTCCAGTATACGTGCACTGCTATGTGCAACATGCTTACTACAGAGGTACTTCATCTTTATAAGTCACACAGAACCATGGTCCAGTTACATTGCACACATATTACACACATTTACCTCAATGTCATACGATACTGTAATTGTACAACATACTCTACTATAGGTGTCACTTTCAAAGCCACACAACCTTGTAAGACTATTGTAGACACAAGGCTGTTGGTAGGGGATCCACATTTCTATTCTCCCCAGTGAAATGCAAGCCTCAAAAGGGATTGCTGGAAGGTGAAAGTCAAACTGAAAAGCATTCCACAGGTTTGGGGGCTGTTGGCTATATCAAATATACCTAGGCGGTGGCATGAAACAGATACTGTGTTTCATTGCTGAGGTGTCATCTTTGTTCCAGATGATCAGGTTTTGGCGTGTATTATGGCACTCTGTGGTTTAATGGTTTGGTGAGACTTGGTTTGACCCAACATGACTGAGGGGGGTTTTAAAGGCACATTTAACTGTATTGGCTTAAGAGTCATTGGTTACCAACAATCTGTGTCTTTCCAGAATGTCATGTACTTGCCATAGTGTGGTTGAATATCAACCTCATTTTACTTGGTGTGTGTGTGTGTTTCTGTGTGACAGTGCATTCGGGACACTATTCAGACCCCTTGACTTGTTCCACGTTTTGTTATGTTACAGCCTTGTTCTAAAATGTATTAAATTGTTTTTTTTCTCTCATCAATCTACACAATACCCCATAATGACAAAGAATAAATTGCAAATGTATAAAAATAAAAAAAATAAAAAACTGAAAAATCACATTGACATAAGTATTCAGACCCTTTACTCAGTACTTTGTTGAAGCACCTTTGGCAGTGATTACAGCCTCAAGTCTTATTGGGTATGACGCTACAAGCTTGGCACAACTGTATTTGGGGAGTTTCTCCCATTCTTCTCTGCAGATCCTCTCAAGCTCTGCCAGGTTGGATGGAGAGCGTCACAGGACAGCTATTTTCAGGTCTCTCCAGAGATGTTCGGGCTCTGGCTGGGCCACTCAAGGACATTCAGAGACTTGTCCCGAAGCCACTCCTGCGTTGTTTAAGGTTGTTGTCCTTTTGGAAGGTGAACCTTCAGCCCAGTCTGAGGTACTGAGCGCTCTAGGGCAGGTTTTTTATCAAGGATCTCTCTGTACTTTGCTACATTCATCTTTCCCTCGTTCCTGACTAGTCTCCCAGTCCAAGCCGCTGAAAAACACCCCCACAGCATGATGCTGCCACTGTTTTTCATGGTCTGAGACTCTTTAGGTGCCTTTTGGAAAATTCCAAGCGTGCTATCATGTGCCTTTTATTGAGGAGTGGCTTCCGTCTGGCCACTCTACCATAAAGGCCTGATTGGTGGAGTGCTGCAGAGATGGTTGTCCTTCTGGAAGGTTCTCTCATCTCCACAGAGGAACTCTAGAGCTCTGTCAAAGTGACAATCGTGTTCTTGGTCACCTCCCTGAACAAGGCCCTTCTCCCCCGAATGCTTAGTTTGGCCCGGGCGGGCAGCTCTAGGAAGAGTCTTGGTGGTTCAAAACTTCTTCCATTTAAGAATGATGGAGGCCACTGTTCTTGGGGACCTTCAATGCTGCAGACATTTTTGGTACCCTTCCCCAGATCTGTACCTCGACACAATCCTGTCTCGGAGCTCTACGGACAATTCTTTCGAGGTATTATGTGTACATTGATGAGGATTTATTTTAATTTTTATCCATTTTAGAATAAGGCTGTAACTAAACAAAATGTGGAAAAAGTCAAAGGGTCTGAATAATTTCTGAAGGCACTGTATGTATGTGCATGTGCGGGTGGGTATATGTGTGTGTGTGTGTGTGTGTTTGTGGGAATGTGTGTTTGTGTGTGGGCGTGGGTGCATATGATTTTGTTGCCTTAGCGTAAACCTAGAGGACAACAACAATTGTCGTGCTTTCACTATAGATGGTCAATGCATTTTCAGTTGTGAAGAAGTTGTTTCACTTCCTCCATGCAAGTGATACTGTCACTTGTCGTCATAGTAATACACCTTAATGTCGTTCCTTCAGATAAGTGTTCTAAACTCAAGGGCATTTAATGACAAAAACATCAGATGTAGAAAAATGCTGCAACAAATCTAAGAACATAAGTCATCTTTACTTCTGCTCGCCCCTCAACAACAGTGGTGTTGGAAGTAGACAGTTGACTTTCAGAACAAAAGCACAACGATTCAAGAAGTGATTTGAAGGATAAAGAACATTTTCAACATTCAAATTAATTTACATTCCAAAGACAAGCTGACCATCACATGCAGTCTCCTTTGCTCGGAAATAACGAATAACAAAACGTGGGTATGATAAAATCACCTTATGAATATATTATACTTGTATTGTTTGTTTACATCTAGCCTAAGGGCTATGTTTTGTTGCTAATCTGTGACGAGAGGTCAAAAGACACAAGACAGGTTACACTATTTAGTACAGATTTAAGTCCACAATCACGGCACTGAGCCTTCGGTCTACTGTACCTAAACTCACGTACACTGTGCACACCTAATTGCCTGGGTCAGTCTCCTCTGATTCACAATGCAAATCTAATGCACTGTGACAACTCATTTGGGCTAGAGGCTGTCCCCAGTACTCCAGGTCAATCAAGACAATTAGCAGGAGAGACCAAAATACCCAGATGGAATACCCAAGTAAGAAGCTCATGATGAGGGATGATATCTTTCTGTTATTTTTTGTCATACATTAGAAGGTAATTTATTGTGGGTTTATATTACATCGTATTTTACGTGAAATTCATTACAGAAAATGATGTAACCACGGTGACATGAGCTAATGTGCCGTTTTTGTTGTTGTAATTTTACAAAACCATAGTTTGTTCATCTGTCCTTGTTGAGATCAAGTAGCAGTTAGGTCATGGAGTTTTTTCAGAGCTTGCACTAAAGCCAAAATCCTCAGTCAGGCTGACGTCTCTATACACCATGACATTACAGAGGGCCTTTTTTTATACTGGCACTAGTTTGAATGCAAAGCTGAAAGTTAGCCTATTGAGTGGAGGGAATGAGATCTGGCCAGATACTCTCCTGGCTGCACTGCATCGTGTCCTCTTTGTTTTGCATGCCTTATTTGCATACAATGAACAAACAGTACTATGTGTGTCAAAACAAGACAAACCTGAATAGCATGGTGTTTATTTATATTCTTTAATAGTTCCTCTTGCACATATGTTAGGTACAAAACTAATTCCAACACAAAAGTTAGGAACATTGATTGATCTCTCGAAATTCAGCTTTTTCTTTTTTTCAACTCTGGATATCCAGCACCAGACCAGTGTCTACATATGTGAAAACGGCACGTTTCCACGATCTGTGGTTAAAATGGCAGGAAGAAAAGTAAAAAATATATATATGCTTCTCTGTGAGATCACAGAGTAGGATTAAATGTAAAAAATTGTGATTTTCAAAACCTGCAACAGGTGAGGGTATTTTCTTAGTGTTTGAAAGTCAATGTTTATAAAATGTTTTGAAACTTTTGATGATGTCATCGGGTAGAACTTTTTAACTTTATATTTTTTTCTACAACACGTAGAAATTCTCAGTTTTCACATATGTTGACAGTGGTATTGTGCCGGAAGATGATGAAAATGAGGTTTAAAAGTGGTGGAGTTGACCTATTCTCTTATCTAGACTCTTTGTGCGTATGAGTTGCTGTTGCTGCCTCATCTGTCCATGATGCATCATAACTCTCCTCCCTATTACACCAAACATAACTTGTCTCATTATTCTTATCAGGGTGGGTCTTTCAAATCGAGGGGCGTGAACACTTGGGACGGATTCCAGGGCAGAACTATTCCAAAGAACAAAAGTTCCTTTGCCAATTAGAACATTTCAATTCACTTTTTAAAACCGCAATAGCCTTTTTCAAAATCAGCTTGACAGCATAGTCCAATTCTTATCAAAAGTCAGTCAGAACTGTGGCAGAAATACCGTTTGACTCAGTTTGACAGATGGCTATGCTCCATCCCAGGATGGCGAAATGAGACACAAGGCAAAAGACTTGAGAGGAACTGAAACTCGAGCGAGCTGGAGAGGCGTTGTATTTCTCAGTGAAGTGTGTTCTCTTTTCCAGTGTGTTTGGGGACCTGACAGATTAAAGACGTGTATTTATAGTTGGATATCTGTAGTTTGGAAATGTTGCAAAGAAGACACCCTGTGGTGCAGAACAATAGTTGCAGAGGGACACACTGGCCAGCAGAATGTCTAAAGTAGATCTTTACTGATAGTAGATGGTTCTGGGCTTGGTGGATGGTACCTTTTTTATGGAACTATCTAAGAGACCTTTGAAGAACAGTGCCAGAGAAACGGGCTCAATGTGTTTGACCAAGCTGATGTACTGCTTGCGTCACCTGTCATATCTTTATTATGGAGTGCATACATGTTTAAGATGTATGCTGATGTGAATTTTGTTCCCCAAAATATATGTAGAATAGATTATCAAGCACTCTTGAGAGTGCAGGCCTTTGTTCCAGCCCAGTACTAATATACCCCCAACTATCCAACTATTAAGAAGATGAGTTGGTATTGGGCTGAAATAAAAGCCTGCACACCTTATGGGGTGGATATAATTTATAGTTACTTCGTAAGCATGTTTAATTACAACATGTATCATTTATATTGTGTAATTAAACTTTAAAGCTGTGCCCAAAAAAGGATAACAAATGTTGTAAAGCAGAGAATAGACTTTGGTTTGTTGAATAATTCAAGCTAATGTCAGACACAGAAAATTCTAGAAGAAGGTGAACACCAAATGTGCATCAGGACAGCAAGTTTAATTGTCTTATGGAAGGTGTCTTGGCATGCTGAATTGGAGGTTTTGACTCATGTACGTTTGACCTTGTTTATTAATCCATTACATTTCCATATTAGAAACCGTGGTTTGCTATTTCCAGAGCAAGCCTTACCTTTCATCTGCTCGCAGCCATTATTTATAACATTGTGTCCTACCAGAGTATTCCTCATTATTTTAGTGAAGAGGCTTTCTCTGAGCGTTCATGGTTGGCTATATATGTTCTCAATTATGGAATTTTTAATGACTTAGCTTTTTTATGTCTGCCTTTCCGCACTCAACAATAAAACCAACATTAGGAACATTTAGATTTTTGGAATCTGGGTGAAAACATATATTGGCTCTGAACCATTATGTCTGACCTCAGATTAGTAAACATAAGGCTTGCACCTGGCCCTAAATGGAGGCACTTTGTAAGGGGTGCGTAACTGGTGGCAGCGAAGTCAGATGCAGGAGAGCAGAACTGGGTAATAACCGGAGCAGTTTAATATATACATATATATAACCACCGGCATCCAGAATAATAAAGAATGGGTACAAAACCCGTTGCGCACCAGAACAACAATGTGCACAAGCACTTACAACAAACAATACCACACAAAGACATGGGGGGAACAGAGAGTTAAATACAAAACACGTAATGAGGGAATGAAAACCAGGTGTGTGGGTAAAACGAGACAAAACAAATGGAAAATGGATCGGCGATGGCTAGAAGACCGGTGACGTCGACCGCCGAACACCGCCCAAACAAGGAAAGGAACCGACTTCAGCAGAAGTCGTGACACACTTATGGTGCATGTGGCAAGAAAAGGAGGTCATTATTTTATTGTCAAAGTTTGTTTGAATGTAGAAAATTATTGTAATTTTCAGTTTTGTTTGAAGAATAAAGATCCTGTTATCTTTGGTGTGTGTATGTGTGTGTGTGTGTGTGTGTCTTTGCTCTAATTACAATAGCCCTATGATGATTGCATGCTGCAAATGTTAGCCCTCCATTGTCTCTGCGCTGCTTTGTGTTGGCGTCACCATTCCTCACACACAGCACATAATCTGATTTTCCAGCACAGAAGAAATTAAGCTGAGGAAGATTTGGCTGTTCAGTATCTTTTTGACTCACATTTCTTCCCTTTTAGGCACAGTAAACCCCTCCTACAATACAGGCTAATTCATTCCCTGCCACCCTCTGCATCCCATATGAAGCAGCATTGAGAAAGACACCACACATACAGAGCATGGAAACTACAGGACAGTCTATGGTCTAAAATGTACTTTCTGTGGCAGTTTGTGACTGATATTTTGGACATTATGGAGTTCAAGGGTGTAAAGGATGTTTTGAACTGATCATTCAAATAGTTTCATGATATCCTGACTTTCTATGAATACATTAATGAACTTCTGAACATTTAGTGATGAAGTCATGTATCATCGGACAGCATGCAGATACTATCAATTCAATTAACTGGTACATGAAACAACACTGCTTTGCATATTACTTTCAACTTCACTATCTTTGCTAACATCTACATCTAACATCTGCAGCATAGTCCTTACCAAAAATGTCAAATGAAAGTATGTTTGTTTGTGCGTGTGCGTGCGTGTGTGTTGGTAGAGCATAGCGCTAGGAACGCGAGGGTTGTGGGTTCGATTCCCACGGGGGACCGGTCGGAACATGTACGCACTCCCTACTGTAAGTCGCTCTGGATAAGAGTGTCTGCTAAATGACTCAAATGTACATGTAAATGCAATATTTCTGCACACGTGCCTGCCTGATGTGTATGTGTATGGGAACTTATGGGGCCTGTGCCAGGTGCACACTGTAATTTAGAAAGCGAAAACAACATCTTTCTTGGTCTCATAACAGAGCTGAGACTGCTAGTCACCCTTTGGCACTTAACAATTCATGTTTACACAGGACAAGACAATTTATGGCCTGAGATTCCTCCATTTTTGAAAAGGGTGTCCGCAGACACGGTCGTGCCGCACAATCACACACTACAACACACACTTACATAAATGCACAGACAGACACGTACACACACACACACACACACACACACAGAGAGAGAACTGGGTTGATATACACTTCAAAAGGTCTAAATGAACATGGTGTGTTCTCAGGAGAGATCTTTGCTGTGCAATCCTACTTTACTCTATACATAACAGCTGTTCCAGGACCAGTAGAAACCAGAGCACCTTGTGCATATTTGATATGGAATATTTTGTGTGTGTGTGTGCCCACAGACACAGATTTGCCACATAATCACACACTACAACACACACTTGCATAAATGCACACACACACGCACGCACACACACACAAATGGGTGCGCACACAGAGTAATGCAAACTGGTCAGAGTTTGCGGAGCATTAAGCTTGTGCGTATAGCCTTGCTACTGTTGCCTAAAGTGCAGCTCAGATTCCAAAGTAGAGCAGTTGAAATGAAATGCTGACCCACTTGGCTTTGTTGTTTAGGACGAAAGGTTGTGTGGGGAAAGGCTTCCTCTGTGATTTAAACATACGCCCCCACATCCTTCACAAACAAACACAGCTGCAAGTTGTAAATATGTTGTTGCAAAATAACACAACGTTCATTGATTTGTGGGTGCGTTTTTTGTTTCATTCAGTGGAAATGGCGACTTCAAAGGGATGAAGCCTCTATCAGCCTCCAAGCCACCAACACCATGTTATTCCTTTGATATGAGTTGGTCTGTATGTTTCCCTGAGGGTGTACAGCCCTCTGAATGATCTCGGTGTGGGTACTCAAACCACTTTGTGACCAGTGGACTCTGAAACCCCTGCTGACCCAAGTAATGGCATTTTCATGTTCTTTAAATTGAGTGACATAGTAAATAAACAAGTCAAGTTGCTCCATGCACCTCTGTCTGTCTGTCTGCCTGTCCGCCCGTCTGTCTTTCTGCCTGTCTGCCCATCTGTCTGTCTCTCTGCCCGTCTGTCCGTCTGCCTGTTCATTTGAGTGCCCCAGTGTGTCTAGTCTATGGAAAATACCTAATCATTTGGGAAGGCATAAAATCAGATTAAGTTTCTGTGTTGCTATTCAATCTGGGTTAATCTCTCGGCCTCACAAATCAGGATGTTATTCTATTGCATTCCTCTATCCCCCCCTTTTCTCTGGTGCTTGGTCTCTGCTTGGCGAGAGAGCTGATCTTTGGGCTCAGAGAAACAATGGCAGATGGGCAGCATGGGGTGAGAGATTACAAAGCTAAGGCAGCTGGCATAGCTAATAGGATATGCCAACCATTTCCTATACTCAAACACATGCACTGTACTGGGTGTTGCAAAAAAGTTACATGGTGGGAGTTACAAGGCCCATTAAGAGTCATTACATGCATTTCAATGGAAATTACTTTTTTTAAACTTAAAAGTAGCTAGTTCTCCGCACAGCATTATCGCTGGCGTTTTGAATAAACCCTGGTGCGTAAGAGAAAGAAGCATTGAGTACACCAATCAGTGCATGAAATGTACAATGTGTGTAGCTGCTTCATCCTAATTTAACAATGTGCTATTCAGAGAAGGCGGGAAAAAGCCAACTGACATTTACTCCTGAGGTGTTGAACTGCTGCATTTTGTATAACCACTGTGGTTATCATTAGACCCTGCTGGTCATCTATGAACGTTTGAACGTCTCGAAGAACTATATGGCCATATACTCTCATAAATCGCCATCCGGCACAGCCTGAAGAGGGTGGCAACCCCTCAGAGCCTGGTTCCTCTCAAGGTTACTGCGTTTCTAGGGAGTTTTTCCTAGCCACTGTGCTTTTGTAAATGCATTGCTTGCACTTTGGGGTTTTTGGCTGGGTATCTGATTAATTAAAATGTACAGTTACATTTGATTCATTTAGCAGACGCTCATATTCAGAGTGACTTACAGAAGCAATTAGGGTTAAGTGCCTTGCTCAAGGGCTCATCGGCATATTTTCACTTAGTCGGCTCGGGGATTCGAACCAGCAACCTTTTGGTTACTGGCCCAACACTTTTAACCGCTAGAATACCTGCCTCCCCATTGGATGATTGATTGATTAGACCAATAATTCAGCTATAATACACTGAGTACACCAAACATTAGAATCACCTGAAAACACTTTACCTGACACCCAGTGGTCATAACCATGTCATAATATGTCATAACTTTGTCATGACCCATATATCTACACCTGTTGTGACATATATTGTGTAACTTTAGGGCTGGTTATGACACCTACATAATAGTGTCGAAATCCACATGTATTCAAATTAGTTTTTTCCCTCCCAAGTACTTTCCATTCGGTTGAAAGTTTGTTTCTTAAATCCTTTGTTGTTGTAATAAATTATTTACAGTCCTGTTTTTTTTCATCATATTTTAATTAACTTGAAGAAATAATAGGTTTCATAACCAGCCATAAGATAACAGAGAATCAGACAAATTATGCTACCCCCTGCCCATTGGCTACTTTGCTTATTCAAGCCTGCCTCAAAATACAACACTGCCCCTTTAAGACAAAAAAAGCTCTTTACCTGCCTTGCTTTTCAAACATGTCTAGAAATGTAGACGTTTTGTGCTGTTGTAGGAAGCAATCACTCCCCTACAGCTGACTACACATTGTCTATAACTGTCTATAATTAACTAAATGTGCACGTGGCTACATGCAGCTCTTGCTTTGACCTCAAAGTCTACTCTTGACCGCTCATGCTGTAAACAGAGTTCAGTTCAAAGTTGACGGCACAGATAGATATACGGTAATAGCTGACTTGCATATAGGCCTACTGCAGCTCTGATTAGTATACTGCACCGGTCTGTGTAGAGTACAGGCTGAGTATTGGGTGTCAATGCAATAGGGCTGAGTCGTGCGTTCTGCCTACAACAAAATCTCTGATATTTCTTCTGCGCAGCAGTCTCGGGGCTACTCCGCGCCCGGGTGCAGATTAGAGGGAACATTGTTTATGACCGTGTCATAGCGTGTTAACGAGTCCGACGAGAAAGATATACTGCTCCCTCGGGCAACAGGCCCAGATCCCCGTCATTTGCGTGAAGAAAAGACGGAGGAAAAGAGGATGCAGATTGGGCTGCCTCTTGAGAATTCACAGACGAGCGAGTAAACTCCCACTACCATCAATGATACTTGCTTACATGCAATCATTGGAAAATAAAATGTATTATCTACGATTACCCTACCGACAGGACACTAAGAACTGTAATATCTTATGTTTCACCGAGTCATGGCTGAGCGACGACACAGAAAATATAGAGCTGGAGGTATTTTCAATGCACCGGCAGAACAGAGAAGCTACGTCTGGTAAGACGAGGGGTGGGGGTGTGTCTTTTTGTCAATAACAGCTGGTGCACGATGTCTAATATTAAAGAAGTCTCGAGGTATTGCTTGCCTGAGGTAGAGTACCTTATGATAAGCTGTAGACCACAATATCTACCAAGAGAGTTCTCATCTATATTATTCGTAGCCGTCTATTTACCACCACAGCCCGATGCTGGCACTAAGACTGCACTCAACCAACTCTATAAGGCCATAAGCAAACAAGAAAGTGCTCATCCAGAAGCGGCCTAGTGGCCGAACTTAAATCAGTTTTACCACATTTCTACCATGTGCAACCAGAGGAAAAAACAAACTCTAGACCACCTTTACTCCACACACAGAGATGCATACAAAGCTCTCCCCCGCCCTCCATTTGGCCAAACATGACTCCAACACTATCATTAAGTTGCTGATGACACAACAGTGGTCGGCCTGATCACCGACAACGATGAGACAGCCTATAGGGAAGAGGTCAGAGAACTGGCAGTGTGGTGCCAGGACAACGACCACTCCCTCAATGTGAACAAGACAAAGGAGCTGATCGTGGACAACAGGAAAAGACGGGCCGAACAGGCCCCCATTAACATCGACGGGGCTGTAGTGGAGCAGGTCGAGAGTTATGTTCCTTGGTGCCCACATCACAAACGAGCTATCACGGTCCAAACACATCAAGAGTCGTGAAGAGGGCACAACAACACCTTTCCCCCCTCAGAAAACTGAAAAGATTTGGCATGGGTCCCCAGATCCTCAAAAACTTCTACAGCTGCACCATCGATAGCATCCTGACAGGTTGCATCACCACCTGGTATGGCAACTGCTCGGCCTCTGACCGTAAGGTGCTACAGAGGGTAGTGCATACGGGCCAGTACATTACTGGGGCCAAGCTTCCTGCAATCCAGGACCAATATAATAGGCAGTGTCAGAGGAAAGCTCATAAATTTGTCAGAGACTCCAGTCACCCAAGTCATAGACTGTTTTCTCTGCTCCCGCTCGGCAAGCAGTAGCGGAGCACCAAGTCTTCAACCAAAAGACTCCTTAACAGCTTCTACCCCCAAGCCATAAGACTGATGAACAACTAATCAAATGGCCACCGGACTATTACATTGACCCCCCCCCCCCCCCATTTGTTTTGTACACTGCTGTTACTCGCTGTTTATTATCTATGTATAGTCACTTCACCCCTAACTACATGTACAAATTACCTCTAACCTGTACCCCCACACACTGACTCAGTAACGGTACCCCCTGTATATAGCCTCGTTATGTTATTGTGTTACTTTTTATAATTTTTTACTTGAGTTTATTGGTAAATATTTTCTTAACTCTTCTTGAACTGCACTGTTGGTTAAGGGCTTGTAAGTAAGCATTTCACGGTAAGATCTACAATTGTTGTATTTGGCGCATGTGACAAATAAAATGTGATTTGATTTGAAGCTAGATGTAAAGTGCTACCGAACACTTTCCTAATATTGAGTTGCAGCACCCCCTTTTGCCCTCAGAACAGTCACAATTATTCAGGGCATGGACTCTATAAGGTGTTGAAAGCATTCCACAAGGATGCTGGCCCATGTTGACTCCAATGCTTCCCACAGTTGTGTCAAGTTGTCTGAATGTCCTTTGGGTAGTCGACCATTCTTGATACACACGGGAAACTGTTTAGAATGAAAAATCCAGTAGCGTTGCAGTTCTTAACAATAACCGTTGTACCTGGCACCTTCTACCACACCCCATTCAAAGGCACTTAAATCTTTTGTCTTGCCCATCCCCCCTCTGAATGGCACACATACACAATCCGTCTCAATTGTCTGAATGCTTAAAAGTCCTTCTTTAACCTGTCTCTTCCCCTTCGTCTAAACTGATTGAAGTGGACTTTACAAGTGACATCAATAAGGGATTATATCTTTCACCTGGTCAGTCTAAAGTATATAACGGAAAGAGTTATTGATGTTTTGTATACTCAGTGTATAGTACCAGTCTCGGTAGCAGACCATCATTATAACCAATGTTGAATATGTAAAACTAAATTCTTTATGTGTTCATACTTGTTTGTGTGCCCTAAAACCAATCACATCTCGTACATACCTCAACAACAAACTTTGCAAAGGGACGCCACTATGCTCTCCAATATATCTTGTCAGTGCAGGTTAAGTGGTTAGATGGGCAGAACTCTGGAAGTAATGACTGCAATGTATGGAATCTAAGCCAAAGGCAATGCAGCTAGGTGCGGATGCCAAAAGGCTGTTTCTTTAAGCAAACATGCTATGGAAACCTGGGTCATGAAACCAATAGAACAGCATAGCTAACAAGCTAGCTTCCCACTGGCATCACTGAGCTCTATGCATATGGTTACCTTGCTACAGCCAGATTGTAGCCTCTGGGTCAAAATATGACCTTATAAGGACATGAGGGACCTGTTTACACCTGGTTGGTCAGCAAGCCTAACAGCAGGTGTTCCAGGTGAAGGATCACAACCTCTTTGATGTGTTCAACAACCACTATGATAGAGACCACATGGACATTTACTTTCAATGGCATGGGGTGAACTATAATTATAAAAAAACACCAATGACTGTCCGCTGTATAAATCTGAATATGACTTATTGATTAAATATCCATGTTTATCAACAACATTTCCCCACAATATTAATGTAGGCCTGTTTACAACTTTCCTTTTCTATTCAATGTTTATCGGTATCTCTAAATATGATTTTCTATCCTTCGTGTTTTTTGAGAGCCTCAGTAGTCTGATTTATTCAGTAGTGTAAAATGAGATTCATTTGTAAATCGACCACCCAAGATTCAACTGTTTGGAAATAAAACGGTTCTGGGTTTCTCAGCTTGTCTTTTGTCTATGTGCTCTGGTAATTTGGGTTTCTTTTGTCTAAATTGTCTAAACAATTCACATTCAAGGCACATTTTCAAAATTATTGGAATACGTTATGTTTCCCTCTCTGTGGACGTCTTTTCACTCTGAAGAAGAAATCCTGTCGCTCTGTGTTTGGGAAAGAACACATAATGAGGATAGAAAAGTACATTTTTCAAAAGAAGTGCCCATTCCATTGGCTGTGACAATGCTCAGTGAAGAAAAAATAATTAGCCTCTTGTTGTCAGAGTAGAAATGCTGGAATCGGTGGATCAAAAACGTCCATTCATTCCTTTAATTGACTGCGAAGAGATACTGGGGAGTGTTGTATGACTTTGTTAATAGCGATACTTGTGCTGTATGGGAAATAGGATACAGTCATTTTTTGCCCATCAAACAGAGAGAGGGAAACCCTAATCACTTTCTAGGATCGGCTTCTATATAGAATTCGGCTGTTGAAATCTGCGGGAGAACCCCTGACTAGCCTACTCTCGCTATTAGACAGATCAGCATTGGTCTACCCCAGAGTGTGGTCTAGCAGTCATTTCAATGTGTGTGCCTCTCCACACAAAAGGCACCAGTGTTTGACAGAGCATAGAGGGGGCTAACAGCTCACTTTACCAGAATGGGGGCCTATCAGGACCTGATTCCAGACAGAGTCTCAGAGGCAGACAATAGCCCCATCTGATCAAAGAGAGAGGCAGATGTGACACTTGTATTGAAGTCCATGTGTTGTCTATGGCATCATGCCTGAAAGAAATAGGGAACGAGAGAAGGAATGCATAGAGGGTGACACATATGACATACTCGTAAAAGGGCTCCCGTCTATCCTCTTTCGAGACCGATATGGGACCCTTGATTGTTGATAAGTGCCATGGATCTGACCTCATGTGACCTCTCAGATTCCACGGTCCACTTTCTAGACTTTGACTTTAATACTAACACTGTGTTCCATTAGCCTCTTGCAATGTAATATATACCTGACTTTCTCCATATTGTCCTCCTTCCCTGGCTCTCTTATAGAGAGGAACAAAAGGGATCGGATGTACTACAGGCGCCGCACTGGGAACCAGAAAGATCACATGACTTGTTGGTGGACAATGATGAATAGAAACTGGTCAAACATTCAGCTCAAATGTTCAAATAAAGTATATCTTCTTTCAGTAATTCAGTCGTTGTTTGGTAATGAGCATCACACATGCAGTATACCTCTCCACTTATGTGATCTGGTATAGCCAGGGTTTGCCTTCTCATCTCCTCTGTGAAATTATCTTAACTATGGCAAGCTACCTCCGAAACAGCTCAAACATCTCTTCAAATTGGAGATAATCAGTGGCGTGTATTCACAGACGCCAAGGGAAGTCATGCTTCCCCCAAAAATGTTTAAAAAAATAAAAATACAAACTGTATCTTTTGTCTCCATGTGTTTCATAATTTCTCTTCAAGAGGCTGAATGGATCTCCCAGGAGAAAGCATCCGAGCGAGCGAAACTGCGCCCCTATGTCTCTGTATGTGTAGGCTGACTATCTGGTACTGTCTAGTCCAAACGAGCATGACATTGTTGCCCCCCATAGCATTGAACGGAAGGGAATCCAGAGAGCCTCCCTTGACCATTTTTTGGGGCCAATCAGCGTTGAGCTAAACTGAGTGAGCGCAACTGTGAATGGTCCTGGTTGGGGGAAAAAAGTGTCAAGGGAAGCCAGCTTGGATTTGGTGTCTCTCCTATGAAATCGCTTTGAGAGCATACGTTATTAACAGAAACAACTTGAATTGTTGTATCTTGTTGTGTTGTTGTCCTCCGGTGTCTAGCCAGCTTGATAACATTGGCCCTTTCCTAAATTAGCCATGAATGGAGATAGGGATTTAGACTTGTGGTTTTACATAATTCTCCTTACTGCCCAATGACTATAATGGCAATTCTGATCCAACCATTAATTCATACATTGTTGTGCCCCTGGCCTGAGGGGATGGAAGTTCAATATGTACAGTAGCTAGACATAGACAGCTAATGTTAACTAGCTAATGTACTCCATGAATTGAAGATAGGCTAGCGAGAAAGCATTTTAGCCGGGCAGTCTAGGACAACAAAAAATAAAAGCGTGTACTGAATGACAGATAGACCATTTCGTCAACATGAAGGAGAAGAGGATGGCATTGGCGTTTCTCTACAAGTAGGGAGAGTCAACATGGTTTTCTACTTGCACGAACGATCGCGCACGCACACACACACGTGCGCAAAAACAAATCAGAACCATGGATCATATTTAGCTTACGTTGATTGGACAAAATAGTTTTGGGTGTATTTTAGTTGTCACTCTATTAGACAAAGCAGAGATGATTTGATGATGTTGAAACGTTGAAGTTGAAATGGTGCTGGAATAGTGGAGGCAGTGTCACGCCCTGGCCTTAGTTATCTTTGTTTTCTTTCTTATTTTAGTTAGGTCAGGGTGTGACATGTGGAATGTATGTGTTTTTGTATTGTCTAGGGGTTTTGTATGTTTAATGGGGCAGTGTCTTGTATAGGTGTTTGTATGTCTATGGCTGCCTAGATTGGTTCTCAATTAGAGGCAGCTGTTGTTCATTTGTCTCTGATTGAGAGCTATATTTAGGCAGCCATATTCATTGGGCATTTCGTGGGTAATTGTCTATGTCTAACGTTAGTAGCTTGTGTATGCACTTTCGTTTGTAGCTTCACGGTCGTTTGTTGTTTTGTTTAGTTTTGTGAAAGTGTTTGTTTCGTCTTCTCTAATAAAAGAAGATGTATTTGTATCACGCTGCGCCTTGGTCCACTCTTCCTCATCAAGACGATCGTGACAGGCAGCTCCTGTTTTCTTTGAGACTTGCGGTAACTCTCTGTGGTTCTAAATCAATAGTTGTTTAGTGGTTCGAAAATGTCATAGACATTAACTTGCTTTACCATCCTTATTGTCTCGGCCTGTAGGCCGATATATCACGGTCGCAAGGCGGATGGGGGGCACGCCGCTACTGGAGATAATATGCAACTTTATAAGGACCATGCAGGGACCATGCAGTATCAATTAAGTACTTCCCTCTTCAGTCATCAATAATGTGTCTGTGCCCAGGATTGAGTAGGTTACTTTCTAAATGTAAGATTTGATATTTAAAAATAGGATGTAAAAGGTTATTTGGGGTGGGAAGGTCATCCTCTCGAGATACAGTATGTTGTATTGTGCTTAGTGATAGATTTTCTGAAGATAGAAATGCTTCCTTATGTAAACAATTCATATCTAATGATTAAGATGTATTTTGGCTTATATGGGCTGGGGAACAATAAAAAAACAACACAAAAAAATAATTCTAGTTCTCTGTGACAATTGTCTAGGCCCTTGAGGCTATGTGTACCCATCCGCTAGCCGAGGCGTGGATCCGGGCTTCTGCACAGTGCAGATGTTTCCACGTATCAAAGACAGTAGGCAGGAGGGGTAAGGAACAACAGCTGTGCTGCAAGCAGGGAGACAAGAGTACATTGAAATGGGGAGACCTTGACCCCTCTCAACATCACCATCATCCCCTATGACGTGTTCCATTATATGATCCACTTCAAATGTCTCTTACTTTGTTTTATCATGCCACTGCATCTACTGGGATGCTGAGGAAGGAAGGTTTAGTATTTGGGTAGTGGATGAAAGCAAAGTAGACATGGCATATCACCAAGAACTTTAACTGTGAAGTACCATAGAATGAGATTACTTCCTCCTCTTCCACCCCCTCCCCCCCAGCTGTGATTTAACTAGAAGTAGTTTCTCTACACTGAGAGATACTGTCTTTTTTTTCTATGCCTTCACATGCACTCATGGCTGCTGAATGGTGATTATGATACTTATGGGCAATGGTGTAGGCTGTGGTGCCTTTGAAGGGTAGATATGAAAACTTGTGGTATAGATTAAGGAACTTTTCAATTTTCAAGGCAGCAATATCAATTAGGAGTAACCTACTACAGATGTAGGCTCTTAATTTGACCTATATTGTTACAGCAAAATATTCCTGTAGCAACAGGATTTGAACGTTTGGTCCATAATGTTGCTCTATCGTTGGTTAGGCTATTAGTTCACCAAAAGTAGGCTATATAAAAAGTGCAATACTGTTAATATAAACATGTGCTAGCGGGGGTTTTCAATTGAGTTATGTAAATCACAAAGCTCAATGTCAACAAAACCAAGGAGCTGAGCGTGGACTTCAGGAGACAGCAAAGGGAGCAAGCCCCCATCCACATTGACGGGGCCGCAGTGGCGTACACATCACTGACGATCTGAAATGGTCTACCACACAGACAGTGTGATGAAGAAGGCGCAACAGCGCCTCTTCAACTTCAAGTGAATGAAGAAATTCAGCTTGGCCCCTAAGACCTTCACAAACATTTACAGATGCACCATTGAGAGCATCCTGCAGTGCTGTATCACCGCCTGGTACGGCAACTGCACCGCCTACAACTGCAGGGCTCTCCAGAGGGTGGTGCGGTCTGCCCAACACATCAACAGAGGCAAAGCGCCTGCCCTCCAGCACACCTACAGCACCCGATGTCACAGGAATGCCAAAAAGATCATCAAGGACATCAACCACCCGAGCCACGGCCTGTTCACCCCGCCATCATCCAGAAGGCGAGGTCAGTACAGGTGCATCAAATCTGGGACCGAGAGACTGAAAAACAGCTTCTATCTCAAGGCCATCAGACTGCTAAATAGCCATCACTAGTCGACCTCCACCCAGTACCCTGCTCTGAACTTAGTCACTGTCACTAGCCGGCTACCACCAGGTTATTCAACCCTGAACCTTAGAGACTGCTGTCCTATGTACATAGACAAGGAGTCACTGGTCACTTTAATAATGGAACACTGGTCACTTTAATAATGTTTGCATACTAATAATAATGTTTGCATGTTTTACTAATTTCATATGTACAGTACCAGTCAAAAGTTTGAACACACCTACTCATTCAAGGGTTTCTTTATTTTTTACTATTTTCTACATTGTAGAACAATAGTGAAGACATCAACTATGAAATAACACATATGGAATCATGAAGTAACCAAAAAAGTGTTTAACAAATCAAAATATATTTAATATTTGAGGGCTCCCAAGTGGCGCAGCGGTCAAAGGCACTGCATCTCAGTGCTAGAGCCGTCACTACAGACCCTGATTCGATTCCAGGCTGTATCACAACTGGACATGATTGGGAGTCCCATAAGGATGCAAACAATTGGCCGGGTTAGGGTTTGGCCGGGGTAGGCCGTCATTGTAATTAAGAATGTTTTCTTAACTGACTTGTCTAGTTAAATAAAGGTTCAATGAAAATGAAAATTCTTCAAAGTAGCCACCCTTTGCCTTGATGACAGCTTTGCACACTCTTGGCATTCTGTCAACCAGCTGCTTGAGGTAGTCACCTGGAATGCATTTAAATGAACAGGTGTGCCTTGTTAAAAGTTAATTTGTGGAATGACTTTCCTTCTTAATGCGTTTAAGCCAACCAGTTGTGTTGTGTCAAGGTAGGGGTGGTAAACAGAAGATAGCCCTATTTGATAAAAGACCAAGTCCATATTATGGCAAGAACAGCTTAAATATGCAAAGAGAAATAACAGTCCATCATTACTTTAAGACATGAAGGTTAGTCAATCCGAAAAATGTCAAGAGTTTAAGTGCAGTCGCAAAAACCATCAAGCGCTATGATGAAACTGGCTCTTATGAGGACCGCCACAGGAAAGGAAGACGCAGAGTTACCTCTGCTGCAGAGGATAAGTTCATTGGAGTTACCAGCCTCAGAAATCGGCAATTAACAGCACCTCAGATTGCTACCCAAATAAATGCTTCAGAGTTCAAGTAACAGACACATCTCAACATCAACTGTTCAGAGGAGACTGCATGAATCAGGCCTTTATGGTCGAATTGCTGCAAAGAAGCCACTACTAAAGGACACCAATAATAAGAAGAGACTTGCTTTGTCTGATGAGTCCTAATTTGCGATTTTTGGTTCCAACCGCAGTGTCTTTGTGAGAAGCAGAGTACTGTAGGTGAACGGATTATCTTTGCTGTTGACACTGTCTGTGATTTATTTAGAATTCAAGACACACAACAAGCATGGCTACCACAGCATTCTGCAGCAACACGCCATCTGCTTTGCACTTAGTGGGACTATCATTTGTTTTTCAACAGGACAATGACCCAAAACACACCTCCAGGCTGTGTAAGTGCTATTTTACCAAGAAGGAGAGTGATGGAGTGCTGCATCAGATGACCTGGCCTCAACCCAATTGAGCTGGTTTTGGATGAGTTGGACCTCAGAGTGAAGGAAAAGCAGCCAACAAGTGCTCAGCACATGTAGTAACTCCTTCAAGACTGTTGGTAAAGCATTCCTCATGAAGCTGGATGAGAGAATGCCAAGAGTGTGCAAAGATGACATCAAAGTAAAGGGTGGCTATTTGAAAAATTAAATATTTAGATGTTAGAACACCTTTTTTGGTTACTACATGATTCCACATGTGTTATTTCATAGTTTTGATGTCTTCACTATTATTCTACAATGTAGATAATAGTTAAAATAAAAAAAATCCCATGAAAATGCCGTGCTTCTACACCTGCATTGCTTGCCGTTTGGGGTTTTAGGCTGGGTTTCTGTACAGCACTTTGAGATATCAGCTGATGTACGAAGGACAATATAAATACATTTGATTTTGAATGTGTAGGGGTGTCCAAACTTTTGACTGGTACTGTGTATACCATATTCTAGTCAATGCCATCCTATTGCTGTATACATACTACTGAATCCAATGTATTCTACAGATATACTAAATATTCTATCCACATAGTGTCCATGTCTATACATCCCATCACATATATACAGTATATTTATACTCCGGACTACGATATTGCTCATCCTAAAATTTATATATTTCTTAATTCCATTCTTTTACTTTTAGATCTGTATGTATTGTTGTGAATTGTATTACTGCACTGCTGGAGCTAGGAACACAAGCATTTCGCTACACCCTCAATAACATCTGCTAAATATGTGTGTGTAACCAATATAATATGATTTGATCTGCATTTCCTGCAGCGTGGGAAAATTCTCACCAACAAAAGAGTGATCAAATTAAGATCCTACAATTGTATGCCCATCATAAGATGGTATTCATAAGTATTCAGACCCCTTCCCTTTTTCCACAATTTATTACGTTAACGACTTATTCTAAAATAGATGACATCATTTTTTCCCATCATCAACCTACACACAATACCCCATAATGACAAAGCAAACACAGTGGCCTCCATCAATCTTAAATAGAAGAAGTTTGGAACCACCAAGACTCTTCCTGGAGCTGCCCGCCAGGAAAAACTGAGCAATCGAGGGAGACGGGCCATGTCAGGGAGGTGAACAAGAACCTGATGGTCACTGTGACAGAGCGGCAGAGTTCCTTTGTGGAGATGGGAGAACCTTCCAGAAGGACAACCATCTCTGCAGCAGTCCACCAATCAGGCCTTTATGGTAGAGTGGCCAGACGGAAGCCACTCCTCTGTAAAAGGCACATGACAGCCCGCTTGAAGTTTGCGAAAAGGCCCAAAAGACTCTCAGACCATGAGAAACAAAGTTCTCTGGTCCGATGAAACCAAGACTGAACTCTTTGGCCTGAATGCCAAACGTAATGTCTGGAGGAAACCTGGCACCATCCCTATTGTGAAGCATGGTTGTGGCAGCATCATGCTGTGGGGATGTTTTTCAGCGGCAGGGACTGGGAGACAAGTCAGGATCGAGGCAAAAATGAACGGAGCAAAGTACAGAGAGATCCTTGATGAAAACCTGCTCCAGAGCGCTCAGGACCTCAGACTGGGGCGAAAGTTCACCTTCCAACAGGATAACAACCCTAAGCACACAGCCAAGACAAAGCAGAAGTGACTTCGGGACAAGTCTCTGAATATCGTTGAGTGGCCCAGCCAGAGCCCGGACTTGAACCCGATCGATCATCTCTGGAGAAACCTGAAAATAGCTGTGCATTGATGCTCCCCATCCAACCTGACAGCGCATGAGAGGATATGCAGAGAAGAATGGGAGAAACGCACTAAATACAGGTGTGCCAAGCTTGTAGCGTAATTCTCAAAAAGACTCGAGGTTGTAATCTCTGCCAAAGGTGCTTCAACAAAGTACTGAGTAAAGCGTCTGAATACTTATGTAAATGTTATATTTCAGTATTTTATATAAATGCTGAATAATCAACATGTAGAGCATTTACAGTATAAATACTGTTTTTGAACTACGTCTAATTTCCTTATAATCCCAAAACACAGATGACCTGTATATGCTCTATGCATACTTAGTGTGCGAAGGAAGCTAAAGGTCACTGTCTCCGCTGTCTTCCTCTGTCTAAATCACCAGTAAAATATTTGGTTTGAATTCACTCACAGCCCCCCATATTCCGTCACTCCTACCGCTTTGCAATCTACCAGTTGACACATATTGTTAAGTCTTGTCTTATTTTTTTTTCATCCCTAGCATATCCTTACTCATCAGAAATCCTCCCCGTGTTTCTTGATCACAGATGAAGCGGCAGATCAAACTAACTTTGCATTCTCTTGCATTCAGTTGGATCAAAGCTGTGATCATCATCTGAGCACCATCTTATGCAAATTCATTCTGGGCGACATGCCCCCATATAATATGCTACCGAGGGGGAGATGGAGAGCTCTTGAGTCTGAAATGGATTTCACCCTGTCAAATCTGTCTTCATTTTCTCAAATAAATGAAAGCGAGAGAATTCCAAAGTATAGCGATATGTCACCATGAGACCAAAGAACAGATGTAGATGCTCCATCAATGACTCATATGTCAATTATATCTCAGAGAATTAATGATTTTAAAATGTGTAGCTTCGGAGAGATGCTAAGCTGAGAACTGTCTTGAGGTGAAAATGAGCATGTGAGAAGCTTTCATAACAATTGGGTATCATTTAATGTGTTACCTGCCTGCCTGCCCTGCTTGCAGCTTGTTCTCTGTCAGATCACCTTCATAATCTAGACGGCAGAACCAGTAAGCACACAGACTCGTCTGGTAATTACCGCTACAACGAGCATGCAACAGAAAGTTATCTTATAATAAAGGAAGCCAACGCTTAATACTCTTAGGGAAGAGAAAGACTATCGTTGAAACGACAGATGAAATAACATCACTCTGCATTCTAGGCTAGTTCGGCATAGAAAAAAAACATTCATATTCACTTTATGAGCTGAAGAGTTTCGAGATGGGACTAAAACACAGAGTACTATTTCATAAAAGGGACAGAGATCTCATGAAAGCAAAGACATTCAAATCCCTGTGAAGGATTTCTTCCTTGAAATTGATGAGCACTAAGTGAAGAAGCACCCTGAAGTCAAAGAGTCTCTGGTAAATACAGAGAGACACTTTGGCTGTCCAGATTTCTCAAAAACCTCCAAGTTTTGAACTGGATCTCCAATTGGGTGAACTAGATAGAGAAGAAATGAATATTACATCAATGGGAATTAGTATTTATTACACTGCGTTTGGGACATGATTCCAGAGAGTTCTCTGCAGTTTTTGGGTGAAGAAATATATTAACTATGGCAGTTTGGATACATTTTGAAATTGGGAAAATGTTATATTAGCATATATTTCCTCCTTTCAATTTGCTCAAAGAGAACCACGTGACCCACCCTTCTGAAAGCAGATGTCTTGAATATCGAGGGGTTGGGCTTAAGTCCTTTCTAAATCTATGAGATAAATGTTGTCCCTCGATACTCATCCCCTCGTCGTGCTGTGTAATTCCAAACAAATCGAATTACAGTAGATGCTTACAGTACACATTTCTACACAGTCAGGAACATTTGTTTAAAGGCTTAGCGATCATGCATCTGTGTGCACATATGGAATTCACTGAGTTCATAGCCTGTCTATGCCTATCTACTGTAAGTGATGTGGGTAGTGTGTGCTGGAACATGGGAACCATGTTATAGCTTTCAAAGGCATAGCAGTGTCATTCAACATGTTTTATGATAACTGGATGTCACATGTACTGTACTCTGTTACCCAGATGGGTGTTGTTGATCTTGTTATGATTGCTTTTAGATGCCGATTGATGTGTATTTTTTCAATATACATTAATCATATCCTGCAATCATCTTCAATCAATGTTTATTTTATTTTGGGGTTTGTATTAACCTCCAATAAACAACATCTGCGTGGCAATATTGACATATGAGCAACTGGTTTGAAAATGTGACTGTTGTGAAAATGTGACTGAAAAAATATCAGAGTTGGGCTGTGTGTACACAGCCTAATGTGAACATGAACGTTGTCAATCAATCTGTCTTGCCAACATGTCATATTGGTGCCACCTATTTACAAGTGGAATGATTCCCACAATTATTATCCTATCACTATTTTTATTTTTTGGGGTGGGGGTAGCTTCTAATGTGCACTATTTGGAAGTACTCATCGTATTCAGCCTTTTATTCTATTCAACTAGCTCATTAGTGACTTCTCCAAACATCAGGGAAACCTTGTTTTCTGGAAGAGCAACTCCAAGCATTGGGTTAATGCAAGATTCACAGAGTACACGAGTGAAACCCATCCAAATACTGTAAATACAAAGCTTCCCCTCCCCTATCATTTTGCTGGTTCCAAAGCCAATTATTATGCCGTAGATACATTTTAAAGACCAGCTAATATAATGATTTTCGAATTACTGTGAGAAGAGATTGGATATAATGTCTATGAGGAAATTAAAAATAAGCCGGGTGGTTGTCAGTACGTGGGTAAGTATGAGTTGTGGCGAGCTGTTATAGCCAACGTATGAAGAACACAGAATGAAGGCCATGCCACCATTACGAGTCACGTTATAAAGGATAATTGGGCTAGTGACAAGACACCACAGTTGTTTCATCTGAGGCCGTAATTGGAGAGAAGCTTCACATTGTGAAGAAGGCTACTTTAGAACTAATAGGAAGGTAAGTTGACAGTGAACAGTTAAAGCTGCAATCCAGCTAATTTTGCTACCTAGGGGGAGGACTAGGAGGTTCAATATTACTTCAGATGAGAGATAAACTATAAGGGAAGTGAACAGTCATGATACAGCTTCACTAACGAGTCCACCAGATCACGTCTCAAAATCTTATGAAACCAAAGATGCCTTCAATTTTTTTGTCTTCACATTTTGCGGGTACTATTTAACCTGTTTGGGCTGCACGCTGAATATTGAAAAAACTGGAAAATGTGTGCACATTTTCAAACGGCCTCCTAAGAAACTTTTTATTTTCCAATATGCATATATTTACTACTGTTGGATAGATAACAGTCTGTAGTTTCTAAAAAGGTTTGAATTGTTTCTCTAAGTCGAACAGAAATATTTTTACAGCCATTTTCCCAGCCGAATTGAGTTTCCCAAAATGCGATGTGTCTCTTTAAGACCTTCTCTATAAAAGGCCATTTGACTTATGACCATAGGGACACGTCAGAGGCGTTCGCCAGACTGTAATGCGGAAGTGAGAATTGAAAGGAGTCAAATATCTCTTCCCTGGACTGAATAACAGAACTTCTTGTGAGACCTGCGCAGTTAAAATAAAAATCCGGGCGCGAAGGATAATTTGATCTCGGCTTCTGGAACAAGGTAGTTAACGTTGAATATGATGCCTGACTACGATATTATTTGCTACATGTCACAAAATCATCCTAAAGTGTGTTTTTTCAATATACTTTAATTATATTATTGCAATTTATTCTGGACTTTAGATGTGAAACGACGGAAGAATTTTTTGAAGAAACGCTTTCTGGCGCAGCAATGCTACCGTGCTAGCTAACCAAAGAGGGAAATCATTCGTTCTGGAACCCAACTAAAGACTCTACTGGACATTGGACCCCGTTACAACATTCTGATGGAGTACCAAGAAAGATAAGACCCAATTTGGGATGCTTTTTCATATATATGTCGAACTGTTGAATGCTAACTCTGCTAACTATGCTAGGCTAGCGCTTGACTAGAATCAATGCTGCCTTATGCTAGCTTATGATGTTAGCTAATATAACGATATATTGTGTTTTCGCTGTAAAACACTTCAAAAATCGGAAATGTTGTCTGTATTCACAAGATATCTGTCTTTCATTAGTTATCCACCATATGTTTTTCTGAAATGTTTTATGAGGTGTAATTAGTAGCCGACGTTGGTGTATGTATTTTCTCTGGCTACTCCCGGCTGGATTCAGACTGTAGCTATGTATTAGCATTTTTGGGTAGCATCAATGTAAAACTGATTTATAGCTAAAATATGCACTTTTTATGAACAAAACATAGATTTATTGTGTAACATGTTATATGACTGTCATCTGAGGTCGTTTTTTCTGGGCTCTTTAGGTTGGTTTTAGTTTATTTCGGTTGGTTGTGCATGCTACTTCAATCATAATTCATACTTCATAATCATAATTCATACGTGTCTGTCCACTTTTGTATTTGGTGGTGAGCTAACATAAATATATGTGGTGTTTTCTCTGTAAAACATTTAAAAAATCGGACATGTTGGCTGGATTGACAAGATGTTTATCTTTCAAATGCTGTATTGGACTTGTTAATGTGTAAAAGTTAAATATTTTTAAAAAATAGATTTTGAATTTCGCGCTCTGCAGGGGTGTCATTTTCGGTCCGAGGTCGGGCTTGCACCCCAAACAGGTTAATGAAGCTGCCAGTTGAGGACTTGTGAGGCGTCTGTTTCTGAAAAATGTGCTCTTGCAACAGCTGCATTGTGCAGATCTCAGCCTATCTAATTTGTGCTGGTTAGAAAAGAAACGTTCATAGGCCTAACAGACACATGCCCTTTTGATGGACTTAAAAAGCTGCAAACTATTGAGTTGTCAGTGTCACCAACAACAATGTAAACAATAGGCCTATAGCAAATGTAGAATATGGCATACATTTTTCACATGCATTTTTCACATTTTCGGTCATGCTCAAAGCATGCCATTCCATGAGAGCAGCATTTTTTTTTCAACTTGAAGCAATGAGCCCAATCAGTCCTCCATGACAACAAAATCATAAACAACAGAGTAGGGTAATGGGTCCTTTGTTTTTTGATTATGCTCAGGTAAAACAATTTGGCTAATCTATACTTCCATTGATTTCAAGTCCTATTCCTGAAGATCAAGGGATGTTAAATTAATTGGAATGCCTGGAAATCTGACGTAATTTTGTTTTCAATGTAAATATGTAGCCTAATTGTAATATTGTCTGTAGTAGAATGCATAACCAACCCATAAAGTAAAATGCAACATCCATTTATTGCAAGTTATATAAACTCTTACATTGATTTATCCAGCAATAGATGCTGTTCAATTGGTATTATTCATATTTGTCTTCTACTGCCTCTTAAGGGGAAAATTATCTAAAAATAACTGAAAGTAATCAGATTACAGAGTTAGGGTAATCCACAACTTTGGACAGGTAACTAGTAACTGTAACGGATTACATTTAGAGAGTAACCTGCCCAACCCAGCATCATGAGATTGTTAGGCTTTGTAACACAACTATCATTACTTGTTCATCCTTTTCTTCCACATCATATGTGTACTTAATCCTATCATTACCTGTAAGAGTTATTATATTCTTGTGGATCTAATTATTGGCATAAGAAATATGCAGCGATATAGAACGGATACCCCATGACGTTAAGTACTTCCATGACAGCACACATTCTGGGTATTTGGAATCTAGGTCAGAAGTAATTCAAAGAGTGAGAAATTAAACTATGGCTTGGCCATCAGCCTGAGAGTCTGAGGACTTGAAACAATCTCGATTTAGCCTCAGCGAGGATTGCGAGGATATCAATCCCACATGTTTTAACGTCTGTGGAGAGAAATCAGCTTCATCTGTTTCATATTCTCGGACCGCAAATTAATTCATCTAAAAATAACAACAAAAGACTGAATGTCTATCAAGCTGCAATTACCCAATGTTCAATGCAAATAAGTTGCTATATCTGGTACTAGGTACCTTTTTATCACGTTTGGAGCACTAAATTAACACATTAATGCCAAGTTATGAGTCAGTCCACACTTGGAAAATACGAAGACTTTTTCAGGAGGTATATGTACTAGGCTGGTTAAAGATGCTCTGTTACACAATATTGTCGACATGCAGTACTGAGTGAAAAACGAGTACGCAAAACAGAAATGCCACATGGGCATATATTTTCCCATTTAATAAATATTCATCAAGCATTTATAGATCATCATTTAATACCTGGAGGTAAGCAATTGGTTAAAATAAGTGCTTTGAAGGTAATAATCACATCTGGGCATGATGCTTGTTTAAAGTCTGGAAAAGTAAGCAGCTTTACAAGAGCTGGGTATTCCCCATAAACAGAGCAACGGAAGCTGGAAGGCTCTCAGGTGGCATATGGGCTGATTACTTTCAGGAGGCACACACTTCCTTTAAGAAGACAAATGGGTATGACAGCCTGCTGCTGACTCTTGTGAAATGTCAGAGGGCACAGGAAATTATAGTGAGATAGTCAGTCTAGTTTTCTTTGTATGTTTTTTTTTATAGGATCGGGCAGCCTAATATTTGAGCAGAGCTTTTCCTCCATACTGCTTATAACATCTCACTGGGCACAGACGTCAGTTCAACTTCTAGTTGTTATTTATATTTGGTCGAGTTGTCTCGCTATACTTCCGGCGCCGACCGAGATGGCCGCCTCGCTTCGCGTTCTTAGGAAACTATGCAGTATTTTGTTCTTTTATGTGTTATTCCTTACATTGGTACCCCAGGTAATCTTAGGTTTCATTACATACAGTCGGGAGGAACTACTGAATATAAGAGCAACGTCAACTCACCATCGTTACAACCAGGAATATGACTCTTCCGAAGCGGATCCTGTGTTTTGCCTTCCACCCAATACAATGGATCTGATCCCAGCCGGAGACCCTAAACAAGGTCGCCGTAAAAGGGGCAAACGAGGCGGTGTCCTGGTCAGGCTTCGGAGACGGGCACATCGCGCTCCACTCCCTAGCATACTACTCGCCAATGTCCAGTCTCTTGACAATAAGGTTGATGAAATCCGAGCACAGGTAACATTCCAGAGAGACATCAGGGATTGTAACGTTCTTTGCTTCACGGAAACATGGCTCACTCGAGAGACGCTAACGGAGTCGGTGCAGCCAGCTGGTTTCTTCACGCATCCCGCCGACAGAAACAAACATCTTTCTGGTAAGAAGAGGGGCGGGGGTGTATGCCTTATGATCAACGAGACGTTGTTATGATCACACCACATACAGGAACTCAAGTCATTCTGTTCACCAGATTTAGAATTCCTCACAATCAAATGTCGACCGCATTATCTACCAAGGGAATTCTCTTAGATTATAATCACAGCCGTATATATTCCCCCCCCAAGCAGACACATCGATGGCCCTGAACGAACTTTATCTGACTCTTTGTAAACTGGAAACCACACACCCTGAGGCTGCATTCATCGTAGCTGGGGATTTTAACAAGGCTAATCTGAAAACAAAACTCCCTAAATTCTATCAGCATATCGATTGTGCTACCAGGGCTGGTAAAACCTTGGATCATTGTTATACTAACTTCCACGACGCATATAAGGCCCTCCCCCGCCCTCCTTTCGGAAAAGCTGACTCCATTTTGTTGCTTCCAGCCTACAAACAGAAACTAAAACAGCAAGCTCCCGCGCTCAGGTCTGTTCAACGCTGGTCCGACCAATCTGATTCCACGCTTCAAGACTGCTTCGATCAAGTGGATTGGGATATGTTCCGCATTGCGTCCAACAAAAACATTGACGAATATGCTGATTCGGTGAGCGAGTTCATTAGAAAGTGCAATGACGATGTCGTACCCACAGCAACGATTAAAACATTCCCAAACCAGAAACCGTGGATTGATGGCAGCATTCGCGTGAAACTGAAAGCGCGAAGCACTGCTTTTAGCCAGGGCAAGGTGACCGGAAACATGACCGAATACAAACAGTGTAGCTATTCCCTCCGCAAGGCAATCAAACAAGCTAAGTCCCAGTATAGAGACAAAGTAGAGTCGCAATTCAACAGCTCAGACGCAAGAGGTATGTGGCAGGGTCTACAGTCAATCACTGATTACAAAAAGAAAACCAGCCCCGTCGCGGACCAGGATGTCTTGCTCCCAGACAGACTAAATAACTTTTTTGCTCGCTTTGAGGACAATACAGTGCCACTGACACGGGCCGCTACCAAAACCTTCGGGATCTTCTTCACTGCAGCTGAGGTGAGTAAAACATTTAAACGTGTTAACCCCCGCAAGGCTGCAGGCCCAGACGGCATTCCCAGCCGCGTCCTCAGAGCATGCGCAGACCAGCTGGCTGGTGTGTTTAAGGACATATTCAATCAATCCTTATCCCAGTCTGCTGTTCCCACATGCTTCAAGAGGGCCACCATCGTTCCTGTTCCCAAGAAAGCTAAGGTAACTGAGCAAAACGACTACCGCCCCGTAGCACTCACTTCCGTCATCATAAAGTGCTTTGAGAGACTAGTCAAGGACCATATCACCTCCAAGGACCATATCACCTGACACCCTAGACCCACTCCAATTTGCTTACCGACCCAATAGGTCCACAGACGACGCAATCGCAACCACACTGCCCTAACCCATCTGGACAAGAGGAATACCTATGTGAGAATGCTGTTCATCGACTACAGCTCAGCATTTAACACCATAGTACCCTCCAAACTCGTCATCAAGCTCGAGACCCTGGGTCTCGACCCCGCCCTGTGCAACTGGGTCCTGGACTTCCTGACGGGCCGCCCCCAGGTGGTGAGGGTAGGTAACAACATCTCCACCCCGCTGATCCTCAACACTGGGGCCCCACAAGGGTGCGTTCTGAGCCCTCTCCTGTACTCCCTGTTCACCCACGACTGCGTGGCCATGCACGCCTCCAACTCAATCATCAAGTTTGCGGACGACACTACAGTGGTAGGCTTGATTACCAACAACGACGAGACGGCCTACAGGGTGGAGGTGAGGGCCCTCGGAGGGTGGTGTCAGGAAAATAACCTCACACTCAACGTCAACAAAACAAAAAAGATGATTGTGGACTTCAGGAAACAGCAGAGGAAGCACCCCCCTATCCACATCGACGGGACAGTAGTGGAGAAGGTGGAAAGTTTTAAGTTCCTCGGTGTACACATCACGGACAAACTGAATTGGTCCACCTACACAGACAGCGTTGTGAAGAAGGCGCAGCAGCGCCTCTTCAACCTCAGGAGGCTGAAGAAATTTGGCTTGTCACCAAAAGCACTCAAACTTCTACAGATGCACAATCGAGAGCATCCTGTCGGGCTGTATCACCGCCTGGTACGGCAACTGCTCCGCCCACAACCGTAAGGCTCTCCAGAGGGTAGTGAGGTCTGCACAACGCATCACCGGGGGCAAACTACCTGCCCTCCAGGACACCTACAACCCGATGTCACAGGAAGGCCATAAAGATCATCAAGGACAACAACCACCCGAGCCACTGCCTGTTCACCCCGCTATCATCCAGAAGGCGAGGTCAGTACAGGTGCATCAAAGCAGGGACCGAGAGACTGAAAAACAGCTTCTTTCTCAAGGACATCACTGTTAAACAGCCACCACTAACATTTAGTGGCCGCTGCCAACATACTGACTCAACTCCAGCCACTTTAATAATGGGAATTGATGGAAATTATGTAAAAATGTATCACTAGCCACTTTAAACAATGTCACTTAATATAATATTTACATACCCTACATTACTCATCTTATATGTATATGTATATACTGTACTCTATCATCTACTGCATCTTGCCATCTTTATGTAATACATGTATCACTAGCCACTTTAAACTATGCGACTTTATGTTTACATACCCTACATTACTCATCTCATATGTATAGACTGTACACTATACCATCTACTGCATCTTGCCTATGCCGTTCTGTACCATCACTCATTCATATATCTTTATGTACATATTCTTTATCCCTTTACACTTGTGTGTATAAGGTAGTAGTTGTGGAATTGTTAGGTTAGATTACTTGTTGGTTATTACTGCATTGTCGAACTAGAAGCACAAGCATTTCGCTACACTCGCATTAACATCTGCTAACCATGTGTATGTGACAAATAAAATTTGATTTCATTTGAACTAACACGAATTCAACGTGAAATAAACGTGAAATAAATAAAATGTCACCGTGTCATTGGATTTAGGTTCAAAGTTGGGTGAAAAAAAGACGGTGATAACTTTTTGCAAATCCAATTAGCTTTCCACATTGATTAAACATCATCGCACTGCATTTTGGGGTTCAACGGACGTGGAAACAACATTGATTCAACCAGTTGTTTTTGACCAGTGAGATGTGTTAATGTGAGACCAAAGGGATGTACTTGAGAGCTCATCGCAATGGCCTCTTGTGTGAAAGGATAGGTAATGGAGATAGCCTTCAATGGCACTATCCATTCTGTCACAGAAGCAGCTATTTTAAGATGAGCTCTCTAGTACATCTCTATGAGTGGGACCAGTCTGGATTGAAGGGTTGGTTTTGGACCAGGCCACTTTCTTTGAGGTGTGACTGGATTATTTTCTTTAAGATTTGTATTGTCACGCCCTGATCTGTTTCACCTGTCCTTGTGATTGTCTCCACCCCCTCCAGGTGTCACAGGTGTATTTACTCCTGTGTTTCCGGTCCCTCTGTGCCAGTTTGTGCAAGTCAACCAGCGTGTATTTCCCGTACTCCTGGTTTTTCTATTCTCTCTTTTGCTAGCCCTCCCAGTTTTGACCCTTGCCTGCCCTGACTCTGAACCCGCCTGCCAGACCATTCTCTTTCCTGCCCGTTTGGATACTAAGAAATATCAGAGACTTGAACCATCTGCCTCCTGTGTCTGCATCTGTCTCGCCATGTGCCCTTATATGTATAGTTGTTTGTGTAATGCAATTGGATTAGTATGAAAGTATAAATATTTATTCCTATGTCATTTAGATTGTTAAAGTAGATGCATTATGCCGTTATGATAGATGGATGCCCTAATGCAAGAGGGTGTGAGGTAGGTGGTGTGAGTCACTCGATGAGTTCATAGGAATGAATTGGCAGACTAGATAAACCACTGCAGTTAATTAACGACTTGTTTTCTTTGATTGCAATGACCAACACATAATGGTGAATCGTGTGAAACAATGCCCCCAGTCTGGTTTTATGATGCCATTGCAAAAAGTGATACTCATTGGTCCATTTCATGGTTGAACAAGAAGCATGGCAGCTAGCTGTAGTTTATTACTGTAGGCTAGTTTTAGCTATTTAGCTAACCTGTTGAACAGAAAGCATGGTCGCCTACTGCAGTTTGTTACAGTAGATTCCAGTAAATGTTGGAAAGAAAGCATGATAATTGTGGCTTATTACTGTAGTTTTCGCTATTTATCTAACATATTGAACAAAGCATGGTAGCTCGCTGCAGTTTGTTTCTGTAGCTGATCCTAGTTAGCTAACATGTTATCTTTGAGGAGTCATACAAGCTAGCTATGCACAATGGTGATTCGAGAAGTTCAAGCTATTGTTATTAGACTAAACGATTTAGAATGAGACAGATTCATTGATCTGTCGTTGTTTTTGCTCATCGGAAACTTAATTGAGAGGCAAGTTGAACATACTTTGTCACCATTAAATAACAAATTCAACCTTCTACAGTAGGTCAAGGCAGAGGTAGTGAACCTTTCTGGTAATTCATTAAAAAAAAGTATATTTGTTTAATGACTTCCCTGGACAGCAGCCAAGCGTTAAATGACAAGGATTAATCTAATTAAAAAATAATAGTATTGATGGAGCATTAAATCCACTGAGAAACAAGCTCTATACAATCTAAATGCATTAAGTGCCTCACATATTACGAATATAACAACCGATTCACTTGAAGTTCAACAGGTGACAACCTTACATTTTACGTTTACATTTTAGGCATTTAGCAGACGCTCTTATACAGAGGGACTTACAGGAGCAGTTAGGGTTAAGTGCCTTGCTCAAGGGCACAGACAGATTCTTCACCTACAGTATTTGGTCCACCAATACATGATATTGAGATGCAAAGTATGAATGCATAGTGCCTTCTATCACCTTAATGTAAAGTGTTAATCATAGGGTGTAATAATAATAGTAATAATAACTCAATTCAAATTGCTGATCATTTGCAATAACACATCTGTCCACAATATGTCTCGAAGCCTAATGTCAATCATGTAACCACTCAATCAGACACATGTGAATGAAGCCGTATGGGATGCCTTAAAGAGTGACTCCCCCCAAAAAGCAACTCATCCCTTTGAGTGTAAAGAGGATAATTTTGGTAATAAAATCAATCTCATCTAAAATGGAGTTTGGAACCTCAGTGCGTCACAACGAGAAAAATGAAGGTTGGGTTTGTGTCAAGAACAGTAGCAGTGCGTGGGTAAAATAACCGGTTGAAGCCAAGCCAGCAAGAAATAGCCATATTACAACCTTTGTGTTGTGTTAATTGTGTTTGTTCTATAACCTGTTAGTTCACATGCCTTGGCACCGTGATATATAGGCCTAAGACCGAGACAATAAGAAGACACAGTGATAGAATAAATTCAACCACACCTGTGTTTCGTCACAAAACTGGAGAGCAACATCTGTCTGGTAAAGTCCACAAAACATATTACGTGTAACAAACAGTTAAATGATCTACAGCACGGTCAAGCAAGTTCATGTTTCTGACATTTTCGGACTACTAAACAACTATTGATTTAGAACCATGTTGAGTTAGGCTACCTCAAGTTGCAAAGAAAACAGAAGCTGCCTCCACTCTTCCAGCACCATTTCAACTTTAACATTTCAACATCATCAAATCATATATGCTTAGTCTAATACAGTGACAACTAAAAAATACCAAAAGCAATTTAGTCCAATCAACGTAAGCTAAATATGATGTTGCTGTCCATGGTACTGATTTCTGTGTGTACATGTGTGCGTGCTTGCTTGCAAGTAAAAAAAAAACATGTTGACTCACCCTACTTGTAGAGTAATGCCAATGCCATCCTTCTCTCTTTCAGGTTTCCTACATGGTCTATGACTCATACGGTCTCTGACTCATATGTCATATACAGTACATTCCCCCGCTAATAAGTGAACCCTCACACACGGAAATATTGAACGCTGGCCTCAGCAGCAATGCAAACCCAAACTATGAAGAAGGGCTGAGAATGTTATATCACAATGCCATAAGCAAAACAACTGCAGAAATCGCACCAGACGCCATCCGAAGTAGAATACCATTCAAAGAAATATTTCTGTAGAACATGTATCCCGACTTCATGAACTACTTTGGCCCTACAGCCCACGTAGGTTTGCCATTCTCAGAACTTAGAGAGTTAGCGAGCACAGTTTTGAGGCATCAAAAGTGAGTAACGCTAAGAGCCCTGATATCTCAATTTGCAATATTGAGCAGGAGCACTCACTCCAGTTAGAGGGTGTGGCATCAGGGATAGATGCGGTGAGTGATGATGCACAAAAACGGTACCTGCCATCAAACCACGACACCAATAACCACTGCGGTAAGAATTACTATAAAGAATGTTGCCAACCAAACAGGCACCACAACGATTATTTGCTACATCTGCATTGTTTGCTGTTTGGGGTTTTAGGCTGGGTTTCTGTACAGAGCTTTGTGACATCGGCTGATGTAAAAAGGGCTTTATAAATACATTTGATTGATTGATTGCTTAACCTGTGATACACTCATTGATTCAGGCTCGACAATTTGCCTCATACCTCAAACTTTGCTGGACAAACTCAAAAGGTCGGTGGACCCAGCAAAACGTTGGTTAAAAACGGAACGATGGGACCCTAAACTTTGAGGTTTCTCTCAGGCTATCTCGCCTCTCACCTGGCATCTCCTACTAAAATTGAACTTCCAGAGCATGTCACTTATCCACCCTGTGTACATGACTAGCATTGACACAGAGAAGATACTGATTAAGGTAGATTTAATAGACCATTTGGTACCACTAATGGATTGGAAAAACAGCCAAGTATGGTGAAATAACCGTGCCACCCCCACTGACAACACCGCCTTCATCAAAAGCTACCTGCAATACATTACGCAAAGACAAAGGAACAGCAATTTTTGGGGGGAAGTTGTTGATGATTATATCAAGGCATTCCACGCCAAATTTGCTTCATCCCGTGGTGAAGTATGAGCCGAAAGGCAAAGAGGAGAAGCCAAGCATTCAGTCTACCTCGCCTCTCACCAGCCGTCTTCTACTAAAATTGAATTTCCACAGCGTGTCACTTATCTACCCTGTGTACGTGACTATCCATCTCCACTGACATCACCGGCTTAATCGAAGGTTACCTGCAATACATTACGCAACGACAAAGGAAAAACAACCAAGAGTATGGTCGAAAAACCATGCCACCTCCACTGACACCACCGCCTTCATCAAAAGCTACGTGCAATACATTACGCAATGACGAAAGAACGGCGACATCAACAGACAAACCACTGGTGAACTTGGTCATGAGTCCGCCATTAGTGGCAGGCTCATTAGTGTGACAAATTAAACTCGAAAGTTGACCAAACATGAGGTTTTCCTGCGTGGCTTGGGTGAATCTCCAGCCGACACATACCGCCCTCCACTGATAGGCGGCGTGTGCCTAAATGGCACAATGGTTGAGGATGCCATACTGGCAATCTGGTCGGAAAAATCAACAATCAATTTGGAAATGTTCAAATACAGCTAACTGCCATCCACTTTATCCAACAACGGTCAGATTCCCACTGGGAACGACTCCCCAGACGAGACTAACTGCTTTAGGGGTGTGTGCGCTATCACTCCGTATTTGCCAGAAAGAAGTGTCTCACTACCTACTGGTTGTCACGAACCTCCCACATACAGTCTATGTGGCGGTGGACATTTAGGTGGGAATGGGTGTTAAATTCGATACCATAAATCAAGTTCTGTAGTCTTTGGTGCAGCCAGCTCAAAATGACTTTTCGTTCGACCCTGTATGGATGACGTCCGGGCAGACTATTCCCATGCTTGGCAAGTGGTAACTGAGTCCGCGTGGTGATACCGGCAAGAACCACAGAGGTTTCTGTCAGACTGAACCTGGCGCCCAGCTACCGAATGGAAGGCACTGCTGCCTTCTTCCAACCCTCGACTTGGGGCTAACTATCAACTGTAACCCGTTGTTGGAGGTAAACGCTAGATCCACTTACCTCTTGGTGCAGAATCTGACTCAAGCGAATGTTTCCATTCCTCGCTTACTCCTTCCATGATTTTGAGCTGGTTATTCCTGTGATTAGGCTATTTCCTTCCTCCCTAGACCCATGTGGTGAGGGAGACGTGCTTATTACTTGTCCGTCAAATGCCGTCAAATGCCATCGCAATAACTCCCACATTACCAGTTGATGACACATCCATGTTCAGACTGGACGTCGACTCAGAACACAACATGTTGATATACTCCATCGTCACGGAGGAATATAGCTCATTTTCTTCTGCAATGGACACACTGATGAGGCAACAGCAGGTGATTAATACCCACCACTGACAAGCCATCACCAACTGATGAAGACCTGTACGATATCACTGAACCATATACTGGTTTCCATTTATAGGTACTGCAGCTGATGATGGAGGCAGATGCACTTGTCAATGACACTGAAGGACAACAGTCCTTGTTAAACAAACACAGGGATATCATGATGAAAATCAAGGGTTACTAAAAATCACCTGGTCGTGACAAACTTGGCAACGACCATTCCAACAGCATGGCGGAATCTGGTGCAATTCACGGCCTCCTTAGGTGTTTGATGCTTGGGGCACACTGATCATCGGTACCCCCATGGTGTCCGCGGTCACACATAGCCATGTAGCACCACGGGAAACATCTTCGCACCAACATAACGTCTTGCTAACTCATTCATACCAGAATGGTGACCTGGTAGCAATGCAACACCAAGATGTTTCGGCCTGCCAGGAGAAATCGTGGACAGCGACCGAGGAACCCATTTTCTGGCTGCTGTAATGACTGAACTGTGGCGTCTTCTGGGAGTCAAAGCCAGACTCCACATCGAGTACCATCCTAGGACCTCCGGCAGTGTAGAAAGGAGCAATCAGACAATAGTCAGAATCCTGAGGAAATATGTGGCAGCCAACCACAAAGATTGGGACCTCAAACTCCCACTTGTACTGATGGGAATCAGAGCCACACGCCATAGGTCTTATGGAAATAACACCATTCGAGATGATGACGGGCAGGCAAATTATGCTTCCACTGCATCTCCTGTAGCAAACATGGCTCATCAATGTGTGGCTGACTACAAAGGGGGCAGGGAACCCTAGCAAATCAGAACCCTAGCAAATCAGAACCCTAGCAAATCAGAACCCTAGCAAATCAGAGGTACAAAAAAAACAATAATAAATAAGTACCCTCAGTTGATCCCTTCCAGGAGATCAGTACTTTGCACCTAACATCCTTTCTTCTCTTCCCAGCTACAAGATATATGTTTCGTTGTCACTGTTGATATTGTCCTGCGATGTGCTGTTCGAAATAGGAAAATCAGCTAAATTAGTTGTCAAAACGTTTTTAAATGTATCTCTAATTAAACGTTTTTGTAGGATGGAGTTCATTTGGCTGATGGTGACACTCTGCTCCCTGGTTAAAACCAACCCAGCAGTACTCACGAGCGGTCCCCCAAAGGGAATCGTTCTCCGCGATGATCCAGGACTCCTTATAACCAACTGCAGAGTACACACGCAGAGTGTGTACATCCGCATAGATGCAGAGAACGTCTACTGCCAACACATTTCACCTGCGGCACATTTGAGTTGGGCCGGGGCTGATTGGACCAGCCAGGCAGTTAAGCATGCCCAGGTAGACACTGCTCACATTTTGCCCCAACTCCAAAAGTTCACAGAAACCCAGTCGGAACTAGCAGAGCCCAGGTGAGAAAAACTATTTGTCGGGGCGCTACTCTCAATAGGTGCTGCCGTATGGTCACTATTTGCTCTAGCCATCAACGCAGTCAGTCTAGCCACAGTCAAAATAAACGTTAGGGAGATTACTGAAGAGATGCCACTTATCCAGTACTCAGGTTACAGCATGCGGGAAGGTCTCTCCAGGACACTATTCTGGTGGTAAACACGCACACTATTCTCCTGAACAAAACCCTCCTGTCGGTAGGAAAGCTAGTAGAGGTCATGATTCATGACTATGCCCATGTCCAATTGGTTGGATTGTTGTTGGAGGATTTTTTCCTTGAAGTTAGCTCTTCTATGGACCACTTGGCAATGAAAAGAATCCCCTCATATTTAGTGCCCCTCTCAATGGTGCACAACATATTGACCTCAGCTACCACAACCACAATAAAGCCATTACAGGCACTCCTGGCCTATAGTCTGGGGTCTGCAATTCCAAAACACGTTGATGTTAATCATAACGAAGTGGGATATTTACTGACGCTGTCCGGTTCTAATCGTAGGATTTTGGCACGACAACACCCACATGGAAATCTCCACACCCCCAGTCATAGCTTATCAGGAACACAATCCAGATTTCTATTTCACCCCTAACCTGTTAATGTGTACTCTAACCAAAGACGTCCACTACCTTTGCCCTAGCAAACCATTCGTCAGGGATAAAACTGAGCGTCTTTGTGGCCTTAAGCCTATCACCAGTGAATATACAGCCAAACTAAATGAAAGAGATGGGGTTACCACCACACCACACCAACTTGGAGCAGCGGCACCACCAGGTGGATTGGGGACAGCAAGGAGTCATCATGCCTCCGAGAGAGAGAAAGAGAGAATTAGAGAGAGCATACTTAAATTCACACAGGACACCGGATAAGTATTCCAGATATAACAAACTGACCCTAGCCCCACGACACATAAACTACTGCAGCATAAATACTGGAGGCTGAGACATGAGGGGTCAGGAGACACTGTGGCCCCACCCGATGATACCCCCGGACAGGGCCAAACAGGAAGGATATAATCCCACCCACTTTGCCAAAGCACAGCCCCCACACCACTGTAGTGTCATGAATGTATGCCTTGTCAATCAGGTTGCCATTTTAGAATGTGCCTTCAGCCACACACCTTCAAGTAGGGCCGCACTAGACATGACATTAGGCTACATCATGATAGAGTCATTTAACCACAAGCAGGGATGCATAGAGAAAATTCCTGAGTAGATGATCAAGGTGTTGCAACTATATCATGTATCTTTCATTTGTTTTATGTTTATTTTCTTGAAAAATGTTTGGGGGACACTTAGAGAGTAATACGTCCCTAAACAAGTTCCCCATATGACCACCAGTTAGTGTCACAATGCCACAATTTGGGGAAGAAATGTAGTGATGTATTGTATTAGTGGTGTACAAGAGTTAACCCACCAGAGGGAGACTGTCATGACTGTCCACAAGAATCCAAAATAGGTCAGATCAGGTTTGCAATCAATAACTTAAATTAGAGCCCCTCTCACCCGTAAAAGGGGAAGGAAAGAACTTGTGGGGATTAACAACTCACGTCCTGTTGTAAATCAAGGGAGAAGATTCAGGCCTGCACTCTCAAGATTCACCAAAGGAATGTGCTTTGTCTCAACAGACTTTTTTTTAAACTTGGAAAGTAAACCCACTACATATTAATCAAATCAAATTGTACTGGTCACATACACATGGTTAGCTGATATTAATGTGAGTGTAGCGAAAAACTTGTGCTTCTAGATCCGACAGTGCAGTAATATCTAGCAAGTAATCTAACAATTCCACAACAACTACCTTATACAGTACACACAAATGTAAAGGGATGGAATAAGAAAATGTACATATAAATATATCGATGAGCGATGGCCGAGCGGCATAGGCAAGATGCAATAGATGGTATAAAATACAGTATATACATATGAGATGAGTAATGTAAGATATGTAAACATTATTAAAGTGGCATTATTTAAAGTGACTAGTGATCCATTTATTGAAGTGGCCAATGATTTGCATCCGTATGTTGGCAGCAGCATCTCTTTGTTAGTGATGACTGTTTAACAGTCTGATGGCCTTGAGATGCAAGCTCTTTTTCAGTCTCTCGGTCCCATCTCTGATGCACCTGTACTGACCTTGCCTTCTGGATGATAGCGGGGTGAACAGACAGTGGCTTGGGTGGTTGTTGTACTTGATGATCTTTTTGGCCTTCCTGTGACATTGGGTGCTGTAGGTGTCTTGGAGGGCAGGTAGTTTGCCCCCAGTGATGCATTGTGCAGACTGCACCACCCTCTGGAGAGCCTTGCGGTTCAGGGCGGCGCTGTTGCCGTACCAGGCGGTGATACAGCCAGACAGGATGCTCTCAATTGTGCATCTGTAAAAGTTTGTGAGGGTTTTAGGTGACAAGCCACATTTCTTCAGCCTCCTGAAGTTGAAGATGCGCTGTTGCGCCTTCTTCACCACACTGTCTGTGTGTGTGGACTATTTCAGTTTGTCCGTGATGTGTACACCGAGGAACTTAAAACTTTCCACGCTCCCTCTTCTGTTTCTTGAAGTCCACGATCATCTCCTTTGTTTTGTTGACGTTGAGTGAGAGGTTGTTTTCCTGACACCACACTCCTAATGCCCTCAACTCCTCCCTGTAGGCTATCTCATCGTTGTTTGTAATCAAGCCCACTACTGTTGTGTCATCTGCAAACTTGATGATTGAGTTGGAGGCGTGCATGGCCATGCAGTCATGGGTGAACAGGGAGTTCAGGAGGGGGCTGAGCACGCACCCTTGTGGGGCCCCAGTTTTGAGGATCAGCAAAGTGGAGATAGATATTCCTCTTGTCCAAATGGGATAGGGCAGTGTGCAGTGTGATGGCGATTGCATCGTCTGTGGACCTGTTGGGGCGGTATGCAAACTGAAGTGGGTGTAGGGTGGCAGGTAAGGTGGAGGTGAAATGGTCCTTGACTAGTCTCTCAAAGCACTTCATGATGACAGACGTGAGTGCTATGGGATGATTAAGTTCAGTTATCTTTGCCTTCCTGGGTACAGGAACAATGGTGGCTATCTTGAAGCATTTGTGGAAAGCAGACTGGGATAGGGAACGATTTAATATTTTCGTAAACACTCCAGCCAGCTGGACTGAGCATGCTCTGAGGACGCGGCTAAGGATGCCGTCTGGGCCAGCAGCCTTGCGAGGGTTAACACGTTTAAATGTCTTACTCACGTCGGCCACGGAGAAGGAGAGGGGGGGCCCGCAGTCCTTGGTAGAGGGCCGCGTCGGTGGAACTGTATTATCCTCAAAGCGGGCAAAGAAGTTTCCATACGATGCTTGTGTCTGTAATATGAAACATAATAAAAGTGTTTTTGTTAAGAGCGGGATATGATTTGAGAAGCAATAAGAGATAATTGTTTTCCATGAACTTTGCACACTCAGTAGTCACCGCCCCAGAGTGAAGTCAGGAAGTGTGCCAGCCTGCCGGAATGACACCTTTTAAGCTAAATCTATAGATGATGGGTTAAGAAAAAAAAACACATTGGACCATTAAAGCGTGAAGCTGCAGCTGCACATTTAAAGTGGTTAGAACTTTGAATCTCAACATGAGGTGGTAAACTCACAACCCATACAATCACTGGTGCGGCTGATTAGATGTCCTAAGTAAAGTATCTCCGAAAGCAAATTTAAGTAGGACCATCCTGTTACTCTGCTCAAACCATTGATACGGCTGGCTAGCCTATCTTCAAAGAAGCCTCTTCAAGAGTGAAGGGAAGGAAAGTAAGGAAATCTGTAGGACTACACAACAAGTCACCGGATACCGGACAACTACAAAGAAGGACAACAGTAGAAGACTTGTTGGAACCATTTTGGACAATCAGAGCCTTAAAAGTGTGCTGCGAAAAGGCCCAACCCCGTTCCCAAAGCTGCAAGAGATCCCCGGCGAACCAAGGCATTTCACGCAAATACATTGATAATTTCTTACTCTCAGCGGTTCGTGTGCAAAGTATATGATTACTGTAGGTGAGTAGTTTCTGAATGTACCAATGCACTGTCCAATTTACAGTAGCTATTACAGTGAAAGAATACCATCATATTGTTTGAGGAGGGTGCCTAATTTTGAACATGAAAAGTTATTAATAAACATATTAGGCACATTTGGGCAGTCTTGATACAACATTTTTAACAGAAATGCAATGGTTCATTGGACAAAATCTAAATTGCACCTGGGCTGGAATAATAAATGATGCCTTTCTCTTGCATTTCAAAGATGATGGTACAAAAAAAATACAAAAGAACAGTTGTTTTTCCTCTTTGTCCAGATCTATATTGTTATATTCTCCTACATTCCTTTCACATTTCCATAAAGTCCAAAGTGTTTCCTTTCAAATGGTACCAAGAATATGCATATCCTTGCTTCATGGCCTGAGCTATAGGCAGTTAGATTTGGGTATGTCATTTTAGGTGAACTTTGGAAAAAAAGGAGCATATCCTTAAGAGGTTTTTAAGTGCCTCTGTCCCTCTCTCTCTCCCTCTTCATCTTTAACAAGCAGACATGTTGTTGTCATTCCGCTAGGGACCTGTTTTCAGCATATTACATCTTCAGTCAATAACTGGTGCAGAGTGTGTATGTTTATCCCGTGTTCCCATTTAATTAGTTAGTAAATAAATAATTCAACCAATTTGTGTAGTACTGAATCACAAGTAAGACTTGGGTTTTTGCAGAAGCAAGGAGGTTAAGACTGTTCAGAATGATGATATGATACAAGGTTATGATTAATATGATTAAGTTGACTGTTTATAGATGTGATAGGTAAAGACCTTTTAGAGTTTAATTCGGGAGACGGTAACTCTTTAAAGAACTGCTCTCGTGGTGCCCCAGATCCTAATGAGTTAATTGGGTAAAAATTAAACATTGTTCGTTAGTTAGGTAAATAACCGTCTTCAGATTAATGTTAAAGTCAAGTAATGACAACTGTGGGACCTTATATAGAGTGGTGTGTGCCTTTCCAAATCATGTTCAATCAATTGAATTTACCACCGGTGGACTCCAATCAAGGTGGAAAAACATCTTAAGGATGATCAATGGAAACAGGATGCACCGGAGCTCATTTTCAAGTCTCATAGCAAAGGGTCTGAATAGTTTGATTTTTTTTTAAATACATTTGCATAAAAATCGAAAAAACTGTTTTTGCTTTGTCATTATGGGGTATTGTGTTTAGATTTCTGAGGATTATTACTATAACGTAACACTTTAAATACTCTCCGAAGCCACTGTACATTTATGGAGCCAGCACTAGGGAGATTGCAAGACCGACAGATGGGATTGTGTACCACCACCCATCAAATTAGTGCTAACATAACTAACATAACTCTGGAACCTCCCTACAGCACAGGTTCTCAAGCTGGGAGATCCTGTATTTGTCCAATGTCCACATGTACACATGCAGGGGAAATGATATGAGCAGTTCTGGGATTAGTCACCTTGTACATATCTAACAGCAGACATAAGGCTGCTTGATAGTTTTATTTGGTAGAAAAGGTGATGTAGCAAATGAGTATCATGAAACACATGCTAACATTGGCTTTTGTCGATCTTCAGCATAACTGTGATTTGATGTAGAAATATCAGCTAGCTAGTCTAACTAACTGCAGCGAATTCCATATAGCCTAAGTCTACACAGCTATTTTGTCAACAAACATGTGGGCGACTAAAAAGCTATGGACTAAACTACAACAGCTCTCTAACAGAGGCCCAGGTTCATATTAAGCATTATTGTCTAGATAAAGACGTGTCAATGTTTCCTAACATGCTAGCTAATCTGGCTACCATGCACTGGTCCACTCTTCCAGTTCGTTCGACAGCCACCGGTTCATTTTGGGGGGCCAGGTTAGCCAATGGTTAGCCAACCCTTAAGGGCTGTATATTATGACCGTCTTGAGGTGACTCAGGGTAGGGACTCCTCAACTTCAAAACTTCTCTCCGTAGCAAATCTAGCTTCACCGATCTTCATCATCTCTACTGCTACCGTCAATGCTTGTTTGTTGTGATTGAGTGGGGTGGAAACAGCTGCGGGCATAGTTCTGACAGATGGGTGTTTCTTGGTAGTAGCAAGGATACACCCAAAAAACACCCACATCAAACCACACCCCCAGCCTCCCAAGTGGCGCAGTGGTCTAAGGCACTGCAGCGCAGTGCTAGCTGTGCCACTAGAGATCCTTTTTCGAGTTCAGGCTCTGTCAAAGCCGGCCACGGCCGGGAGACCTATAGGGTGGTGCACAATTGGCCCAGCGACGCCGGGTTATGGGAGGGTTTGGCCGGCAGGGATGTTGTTGTCTCATCGCGCTCTTGCGACTCCTGTGGCGGTCCGGGCGCAATGCACGCTGATGCGGTTGCCAGGTGTACGGTGTTTCCTCCGACACAGGGGTGCGCCTGGCTTCCAGGTTAAGCTGGCATTGTCTCAAGAAGCTGGGGTGGAAATTGGTTAAATACATGTTTGATGTCAGCATTTCTTGAGGAGTGGGCCAAAAAACATAGCCAAATCAGCGAGTGCAGTTCCACCTTCAAAAGTTGCGAGATTACACCGCAGGACTTAGAGGTACCCAGCGTCACAGCTTCATTGCTCCAGACTACAGCAAGGGGGAGTTAGAGCACTCATTATGCATTTGGGTCCCAAGGTTTTTATATGAACAATCATATTGAGTGGTTCCATTGACGAATTTGACTTGAGCCACCCGTACCTGGTAACTTTCTTCAGCAAAGATGGCTGACAAAACATTATGGTGGAAGCAAATGTAAGTAATTGTAACGTCATAACGAGTCAAGCAAAAATGTACAATTGAAAGGAATATGTTAGTTATTGTAGAGATAAACATCTTAATTTTCTTAATTTTAATATAACGTTAATTTATGAAAATCGCCATATCCAATACCAATATCCAATACACAATACGGGGCGGCGGCGTAGCATAGTGGTTAGAGCGTTGGACTTGTAACCGAAATGTTGCAAGATCAAATCCCCGAGCTGACAAGGTACAAAATATGTCGTTCTGCCCCTGAACAAGGCAGTTAACCCACTGTTTCTAGGCCAACATTGAAAATAAGAATTTGTTCTGACTTGAATTGTTAAATAAAGGTAAAAAAAAAATACCAGGTGAATCAAACTCCATTCTATTGAATGATGTTGTGTCTGCATGTATGTATTGCAATTATACACTTCAACAGTTTACCACTCCTGCTCCTGGGACATCAATGATTACACATTGTAACTATGCAATAGACTTGAAACATGATTTAAGAAAAGGCTGATTTTGTAATTCATATATACAGAAAAAACAGTACATCCTGCCAGCATGCCCACAAGCGTGCTGAATGACGCGAGGAACGAGATGGAGTAACAATCCAGGCTATTTGCTCTGAGACACGCGTAAACATTTAATGAAACAAGCAGGGAGCAGGTTTCGAAACCCTCAACATTCTAGCCCGAAGTCCAGCACGCTACCGAGTGTGCCCAAACTTATTAAGTGTGCCCAAACGTATTAATTGGCGTTGGGGCAGATTGTGACTAAAAGCACTATCAATTGGAATCATGTGGAAAAGAGAGAAAGTATTATTCGTTTTTCACAAGCGTAGCAGTATGGGCTTTTGCCTGAACAATAGACTATTCAACCTTTACTAAAGAATTTTCTAATAGAAGAGCTAGGTGTGAATATATATATATACATTTGAAGTTGGAAGTTTAAATACACCTTAGCCAAATACATTTAAACTCAGTTTTTCACAATTCCTGACATTTAATCCAAGTAAAAAGTCCCTGTTTAAGGTTAGTTAAGATCACCACTTTATTTAAAGAATGTGAAATGTCAGAATAATAGGAGAGAATTATTTATTTCATATTTTATTTCTTTCATCACATTCGCAGTGGGCCAGACGTTTACATACACTCAATTAGTATTTGGTAGCATTGCCTTTAAATTGTTTCACTTGGGTCAAACGTTTCAGGTAGCCTTCCACAAGCTTCACACAATAAGTTGGGTGAATTTTGGCCCATTCCTCCTGACAGAGCTGGTGTAACTGAGTCAGGTTTGTAGGCCTCTTTGTTCGCACACGCCTTTTCAAATCTGCCCACAAATTTTCTATAGGATTAAAGTCAGGGCTTTGTGATGGCAACTCCGATACCTTGACCTTGTTGTCCTTAAGCCATTTTGTCACAACTATGGAAGTATGCTTGGGGTCATTGTCCATTTGGAAGACCCATTTGCGACCAAGCTTTAACTTCCTGACTGATGTCTTGAGATGTTGCTTACATATATTTCACATAATTTTCCGCCCTCATGATGCCATCTATTTTGTGACGTGTAGCAGTCCCTCCTGCAGCAACCCCAAAACATGATACTGCCACCCCCGGGCTTCACGGTTGGGATGGCGTTCTTCAGCTTCAAAGCCTCCCCCTTTTTCCTCCAAACATGGTCATTATGGCCAAACAGTAAAAACTAAATTTCATCAGACCAGAGGACATTTCTCCAAAAAGTACAATCTTCGTCCCCATGTGCATTTGCAAACCGTACTCTGGCATTTTCATGGTGGTTTTGGAGCAGTGGCTTCTTCCATGCTGTGCGGCCTTTCAGGTTATGTCAATATAGGACTCGCTTTACTCTGGATATAGATTCTTTTGTACCTTATTATTATTTTTGCACCGAAGTACGTTCATCTCTAGGAGACAGAATGCGTCTCCTTCTTGAGCTGCGTGGTCCTATGGTGTTTATACTTGCGTACTATTGTTTGTAGAGATGAACTTGTTACCTTCAGGCGTTTGGAAATTGCTCCCAAGGATGAACCAGACTTGTGGAGGTCTACAATGTTTTTCTGAGGTCTTGGCTGATTTCTTTTGATTTTCCCATGATGTCAAGCAAAGAGTCACTGAGTTTGAAGGTAGGCCTTGAAATACATCCACAGGTACACCTCCAATTGACTGATATTATGTCAATTAGCCTATCAGAAGCTTCTGAAGCCATTACATCATTTTCTGGATTTTTCCAGCAGTTTAAAGGCATAGTCAACCTAAGTGTATGTAAACTTCCGACTTCAACTGTACATGTAGAGATGAAAAAATATATACTTTTAGATATACTATAGGCCTAACGAAGGTGTCTTTTGTTAATTTTTATTTAACCTTTATTTTACTACATACATGTCTAATTCCTCCGCTGGTGTCTTGACCCAGTTTATGCCCTCATTTGCATTACAAACCCGGGCGTCAGTGTGTTTTTGTAACGGCAGCCTTCCTCCTCTTCATCTGAAGAGGAGGTGTAGCAGGGATTGGACCAAGACGCAGCGTAGTTTGTGCTCAACATGATTTAATCAAGACGAATAATGTGAACACTTACAAAATACAAAAATAACAAACGTGGCAAACCGAAACAGTCCTCTCTGGTGAAACGAACACAAAGACAGGAAACAACCACCCACAAACCCCAACACAAAACAAGCCACCTAAATATGATTCCCAATCAGAGACAACACAAAACACCTGCCTCTGATTGAGAACCATATTAGGCCAAACATAGAAACAGACAAACTAGACACACAACATAGAATGCCCACCCCGCTCACGTCCTGACCAACACTAAAACAAGTAAAACACACAAGAACTATGGTCAGAACGTGACAGTTTTGGGTCATTTTCTGCATTGGGAGTAGACAAAAAGACATTTAGCCTAACAACCAACATTAGGTATAATAATAGAAATATACATGTAAATAGGCCTAAATCTGACATAGTGTTCTATAATCCTACCTTGAAAGAAACGATGTGTACCCAGAAATAACTCTCTGACATAGGGTCCAGCATATCTCTTGATGATTTCTTACTGAAGGAAATTTTTCAGATACCTGAAAAAGGAGGCAGGGGTGAATTATAGTGGAACACATAACAGTCTGTGAGGTGTAGGCTACAATATTGTATGTACCATCAGAAATCAAATATGGGCCTGGTTCCTGGCGAGAAATTGTCCCCCACACATGGAGTTTGAGCGGATGCTTGGGACTCGGCTTGCTTGACCTTTTTCTTTTTTTCCTTTTCTTCTCAAGGGCCACAGTTGATTCATCTGTGAAGATGACATTATTGAATGTCTCGCCAGCTTTGATCCATGCCTGGGCCTGCAGAATGCAAAGTTCTTTGTCAGACAAATCATTGGGTCAAAACTACAGAACAGTACAAAACATGCGAATATATATAACATTTCTTGGGCTAATAATAATCTAATTAATTAAGCAAGTACCAGTCAAAAGTTTGGACACATCTACTCATTTCTGGATTTTTCTTAATTTGTACTATTTTCTACATTGTAAAATAATAGTGAAGACATCACAACTATGAAATTAGACATATGGAATCAGTTAAGAATAAATTCTTATTTACAAGGACAGCCTACTTCTTCCACGCCGTCTCGGATTTGAACCCCGGTATCCCGCAAGCCCCGCATTCAGTAGTACAGACATGGCCTGCTCTCGCTTATGTAAGGAATTAGGCACTTTCCTAAGTTTACTACAGTATGTATTGTAAACTGCACAGTAGCCTAATAATTAAATGCAGGTGGCTTATCTTCAAAATGCTTTATTAACCAAATGTAAAAGCATATACTGTACAGTACTGTATTTCTTCATCAGCACCTTTATGCTTTTGTTAATAAAATAATGATAAAAATACTATTTCAAAATGCAGATGTTGATTTAGTTATGGATCCATAACGTATTACTATGGGAAAAATATCACTGATTTACAGAAATATTGGAACAAAGTTGTTTAATGAATGGAAAAAAAATGAATCCTCCAATCTTCATGCTGTAGTCTACTCCCGACCGCCACGTTGTACAGCACCATATTTTCCATTCCATCCTAACGGAAAACGGAAACCATGAGGGTTTCGTTTTTCTCTTTTCTCGGAATAGAAACACCATAATATTAATCAAATTAATTAAGACAAATTTCTTAATCAATCCCATATACTATGTTATTACAAAAAAGGTTTTAAATTCTCTGGTAATACCAATATGGAATACTATCAAATGCTTCTCAAAGATGCCCTCTGGTAGTCAAACTAGCAATAACTTGCGTTAAAAGAAAAAATGGCTGACAAATAGATAACGTGCCACAGAATGCTGCAGCAGACCGCAAGGAGTGCCGCAGTATGACAACTTTTAAAAGAGGAACCACTGTACAGTCAAGTCCTTATACTATATTTAGTACAATATCAAATTGTGCCACTGAACAAATTCTGTTTGGTGTAACTGCATGAAATTTGGTGTCAACATAGTACAAGTGTCTAAAAAAGGTCACATTGAAATGGTAAGATTGTCATTATCTATCATACTTCCAGTGACAATCAAAGTTGGGATTTTGAGAAGATTTTTTAAAAATCTTTAAGATGACTTCAGCATATGTATTTTGAAAAATGTAAAATGACTTAAATGTAAATGTAAATACATTTCACAATTAAATTGTTTAAAAGCATATATTATTGCTATTTTGTTATGTTCTAAGACCCGAAAATGCCAAATATATGATTCAACTCATTGTCGTTTGTGAACTACAGCCTTTTCTGATCTGAATAATCGTTGGTATATACACTGAACAAAAATATAAGTGCAACATGCAACAATTTCAAAGATTTTACTGAGTTACAGTCCATATAAGGAAATCAGTAAATTTAAATAAATAAATTAGGCCCTAAAATATGGATTTCACATGACTGGGAATATAGATATGCATCTGTTGATCACAGACACCTTAAAAAAAGGTAGGGGCCTGGATCAGAAAACCAGGTGTGACCACCATTTCCATCATGCAGCGCGACACATCTCCTTCGCATAGAGTTGATCAGGCTGTTGATTATGGCCTGTGGAACGTTGTCCCACTCCTCTTCAATGGCTGTGTGAAGTTGCTGGATATTGGTGGGAACTGGAACACGCTGTCGTACATGTCAATCCAGAGCATCCCAAACATACTCATTGGGTGACATGTCTGGTGAGTATTCAGACCATGGAAGAACTGGGACCTTTTAAGCTTCTAGGAATTGTGTACAGATCCTTGCGACATGGGGCCATGCATTATCATGCTGAAACATGAGGTGATGGTGGCGGATGAATGGCACAACAATGGGCCTCAGGATCTCATCAAGGTACATCTGTGCATTTAAATTGCCATCAATAAAATGCAATTGTGTTTGTTGTCCGTAGGTTATGCCTGCCCATACTCTAACCCCACAGTCACCATGGGGCACTCTGTTCACAACGTTGACATCACCCGAGACTATCGCACAGCACGTAGAAGAAATATCAGTTCACAGAGAGAAGCACGAGATTGAACTTCACTGAACTTTATAGAGTTTTCCCTGTTTGTTAACACTATCAACCTTTCCCTTTACTGTGGCAACTGTGATTGAATCAACGCAATATTAGCCATTTTCAATGCAACATACCGAAACAAAACGAACTATGCAAGAAATTTTGTTGAAGGCTCAACACATAGGAGTAGAATTTTATTGCGCATGACTCAGCCCGCACTCTACACAGACCGGACTGGCATAACCAATCAGAGCGGCAGTAGGCCTATATGCAAATAGACCATTGCCATATATGGATCTGTGCCATTCACTTTGAACTGGACTGTGTTTACAGCTGTGGTCACGAGTACAGTAGATGCACTTGTTTTGAGATCAAAGCAAGAGCTGCATGTAGACACGTGTGCACATTTTGTTCATATCCTTTGCTAGTTAGTGAGTAATTAGCCCGGTTATAGATCATTTATAGTCAAGACCCTTTTTACATCAGATGATGTCACAAAGTGCTATACAGAAACCCAGCCTAAAACCCCCAAAAGCAAGCTACGCAGATGTAGAAGCACGGTGGCTAAGAAAAACTCTGGCTGTGCCGGGTGGAGATTATAAGAGTACATGGCCATTAAGGCCAGATTTTTCTTCAAGATTTTCAAATGTTTATAGCATCGTCAAATAATAATCATAGTGGATGTATAGGGTGAAACAGGTCAGAACCTCAGGTGTAAATGTCAGTTGGCTTTTCATAGCCGAGCATTTAGAGATCGAGACAGTAGGTGCGGTAGAGAGAGAGAGAGAGAGAGAGAGAGTCGAAAACAGCAGGTAGTGGTGAACAGGTCAGGGAGAGAACAAGAGGAAGCATACTTAAATTCACACAGGACACCAGATATAACAGACTGACCCTAGCCCCCCGGCACATAGATTATTGCAGCATAGATACTGAAGGCTGAGACAGGGTTGGGTCAGGGGACACTGCGGCCCCGTCCGACAATACCCCCAGACAGGGCCAACCAGGCAGGATATAACCCCACCCACTTTGCCAAATCACAGCCCCCACACCACTAGAGGTATATCAATAGACCACCAACTTACTATTCTGAGACAAGACGGAGTGTAGCCCACGAAGATCTCTTCCACCACACAAGTACAAGGGGGTGCAAAACTACTTCCTACAAGAGCACAAAACGTGTACATTTCTAGACATCCTTGAAAAGCGTAAAAAATATAGTTTTTTTTGTCTTAAAGAGATAGTGTCGTATTTTGAGACAGGCATGAATAAGCTAAGTAGCTAATAGGTAGAGGGTAGTATAATATGTCTGATTTTCTGTAATAATGGTATGGGAATAATAATACATTTTATTTTGTAAAGTGGTTTCTTGCATCAAACAACACAACAACATTTTAAGTCACCTCCTTGTCTGAAGGACAAGTGGAGAAACAGGTTAATGTCAAGCCCTGCATGTTTTTTCAAAAGTCTCACACCCATTGCTGTCCCCAGTCCACCTGGTCATGCTGCTGCTCAAGTTTCAACTGTTATGCCTGCGGCTATGGAACCCTGACCTGTTCACTGGACATGCTACTTTGTCCCGGACCTGCTGTTTTGGACTCTCTCTCTACCGCCCCTGCTGTCTCTAACTCTGAATGATCGGCTATGAAAAGCCAACTGATATTTACTCCTGAGGTGCTTACCTGTTGTACCCTCTACAACCACTGTGATCATTATTATCTGATCCTGCTGGTCATCTATGAAAGTTTGAACATCTTGGCCATGATCTGTTATAATCTCCACCCGGCACAGCCAGAAGAGGACTGGCCACCCCTCAGAGACTGGTTCCTCTCTAGGTTTCTTCCTAGGTTCCGACCTTTCTAGGGAGTTTTCCTAGCCACTGTGCTTCTACATCTGCATTGTTTGCTGTTTGGGGTTTTAGGCTGGGTTTCTGTACAGCACTTTGTGACATCGGCTGATGTAAAAAGGGCTTTATAAATAAATTTGATTGGCTGCTACTGTAGACTAAATGTTATAACAGCTTTTTACATGTTAAAATGCTATGGTATGCATTTCTCCATTGTTTTTTACGGTTGTCCACTCTGGTAGGCCTTGTAGGCCTACATTATGATTATATAGCCACAGTAGCCTACCAGGCCACTGTTAAAACCTCTTGAAGCTAGGGGGCAGAAAAAATAACGTTCCCATTTAAGCTGCCTATTTCTCAGGTCCGGATGCTAGAATATGCATATAATTGACAGAGTAGGATAGAAAACACTGTAAATTTTCCAAAACCGTCAGAATATTGACTGTGAGTATAACAGAACTGATTTTGCAGGCGAAAACCTGAGGAAATCCAACCCGGAAGTGCCTTTTATTTGGAAAAATCCCTGTTTCATTGCCTGCCTATCCTCCATTTAAAGGGGTATCAACCAGATTCCTTTTCCAATGGCTTCCACAGGTTGTGAACAGGCTTTAGACATAGTTTCAAGCTTTTATTTTGAAAAATGAGCGAGATTTATCAAAACGCGTCAGGTGACCTTTGATTAGTTCATGCGCGCGAGAGTTGTAGCTCGACATTTTCTTTCTCTGTAGTATTGAATAGTTTACCGTCGGGTTGAAATGTTATCGATTATGTATTTTAAAAAAAACCTGAGGATTGATTATAAAAAATGTCTGACATGTTTCTACGAACATTACGGATACTTTTTGGAATTTTCGTCTGCCCTTCAGGACCGGCACGAGCCTGTGATTTTCTGAACATAACCTGTTAGGGGTGCAGCCCGACACCGGTACACTTATGACAACATCCAGCTCAAGTGCAGGGCGCGAAATTCAAAAGATATTTTTTTAAAATATTTAACTTTCACACATTAACAAGTCCAAGACACCAGATGAAAGGTGCACATCTTGTGAATCAAGCCAACATGTCCGATTTTTAAAATGTTTTACAGGGAAGACACAATATGTAAATCTATTAGCTAATCACGTTAGCAAAAGACACCAATATTCTTACTCCATCAGTTTATGACTCCATCAGTAGCTATCACAAATTCGGCCAAATAAAGATAAAAATAGCCACTAACCAAGAAACAACCTCATCAGATGACAGTCTGATTTATTGTATAGCATGTTTTTTTCGAAAAATTTGCATATTTCAGGTATAATTCATAGTTTACATTTCAGCTACAATCAGAAATTGCACCGAAAGCAGCCATCATATTTACAGACACCAACGTCAAATACCTAATTACTCATCATAAAACATTTCTGAAAAATACATAGTGTACAGCAATTGAAAGACAGGCATCTTGTGATTCTAGACAATATTTCCGATTTATTAAATGTTTTACAGCGCAAACAAAATGTAGCGTGATATTAGCATGGCCACAATAGACAGAAAAACTTGGGCGCCCACGACCAGTCAACATGCACTACAGATATTAGAAATAGCATCATAAAATGTTTCTTACTTTTGGTGGTCTTCCGTCAGAATGTTGGATAAGGTGTCCTTTGTCCAGAATAGTCGTTGTTTTGATCTGGAACGGCAAATATCCCTCTTCATATAGCATGGGCACTTGCCAAGTGACACAGATTACTCCAAAGTCAACAAAGTTAGAAAACGGAACACGGCAAAACTCCCGAAAAAGTTTCAATAATCTGATTAAACTATATTGAAAAAACATACGTTACGATGATATGGTGACATGTATCAAATCAAATCTAAGACGGAGATGTTCGTCTTTCATAACCACAGCTAAACAGAAGCCATTTCCGTGTCCTCTTTCGCGCGCTCCAGAAACAGGAACTGGACGGTCACGTCAAACAAAGACCTTTTATTCCACCTCTGACCAAGATAGACACGAAATTTATTCTCTCACCGCATCTTGACAACCAGGGGAAGGCGTAGGAAGTGTTTGTAGACTCCTACGTCACACGCCCATGTATAGGCATGAGGTTGAACAGAGCATAGATTTCTGACATTTCACTTCCTGGTCAGGAAAAGTGCTGCAGAAGGATTTCTGTTTCACTCAGAGAAATAATTCAAACGTTTTTAGAAACTAGAGAGTGTTTTCTATCCAATTGTAATAATAATATGCATATTGTACGAGCAAGAATTGAGTACGACGCCATTTGAAATGGGCACATATAATCTGGCTACTCAATACGCCCCCTGCAGCCATAAGAAGATAACGTGCAAACCAAATGGAGGTTTTTGGTTTTAAAAATAATCTTTATTGAACAAAAATAACATTTATTGTGTAACTGGGAGTCTCGTGAGTGCAAACATCCGAAGATCATCAAAGGTAAGCGATTAATTGTATTGCTTTTCTGACTTTCGTGACCAAGCTAATTTGCGGCTAGCTGTTCGTAATGTTTTGTCTAGTGATCGATAAACTCACAAACACTTGGATTGCTTTCGCTGTAAAGCATATTTTCTAAATCTGACACGATAGGTGGATTAACAACAAGCTAAGCTGTGTTTTGGTATATTTCACTTGTGATTTCATGAAAATATATATGTATATATTTATTTATTTTAATTTGGAGCTCTGCAATTCATTGGTGTTTTTCGAAATGATCCCGTTAAATGGATCCGTGCGCCAAGAGGTTAACACTGTAAGTTAAAGTGGGTCAGCCTCAGTATTCACATTTCTGGAAGTTTGTGCTCAGCAGACCAATGCTCAGTGGCGGAAAAAATTAGAGGGAACATTGGTCAAGACCCTGGCGAGGACAACAAGCACGCAGATGAGTTTCCCTGAGACGGTTTCTGACAGTTTGTGCAGAAATTCTGCTGTCCGGGTGGCTGGTCTCCGACTCTCTCAGACTATCCCGCAGGTGAAGAAGCCGGATGTGGAGGTCCTGGGTTGGCCTGGTTACACCTGGTCTGTGATTGTGAGGCTGGTTGGACGTAGTGACAAATTCTGTACGATGTTGGAGGATGCTTTTGGTAGAGAAAAAAACATTACATTCTCTGGCAACAGCTCTGGTGGACATTCTTGTAATTAGCATGCCAATATCACACTCCCTCAAAACTTGAGATATCTGTGGCATTGTGTTGTGTGACAAAACCGCACATTTTAGAGTGACTTTTTATTGTCCCCGGCACAAGGTACACCTGTGTAATGATTATGCTGTTTAATCAGCTTCTTGATATGCCACACCTGTCAGGTGGATGGATTATCTTTGCAAAGGAGAAATTCTCACTATCAGGGATGTAAAGAAATGTGTGCACAACATGTTGGAGAAATAAGCTTTTTGTGCATATGGAAGATTTCTGGGATTTTTTTTTCAGCTCATGAAACATGGGACCAACACTTTAAATGTTGAGTTTATATTATTGTTCAGTTGATATTGGTTCGGGCAATCTATATACCAAAAATTATTAAGTTCTGATCATTGGAACATGTATTCACAGAACTAGATTCAAGAAATGTGTATAAAAAACAGTAAACCCATGTGTCCAAAGACAAAATAGAGTACAAAATTTAAAACTCACATCCTTACAGTGCTTCAGATTCCACGCGAAGGTATCAACAAAATCCAACTTGAACGTGTACACCGCTTCGGACAGAGAGGGCAGAGGTATGAACGCCCAATCGTTGCCACATTTGCTTCTTTAAAGATAAAATAATGGTTAAAAGCCTGGGTAAAAGACTTGCTGGCACAAAAATTGTCATGAATGACCAGTGCTTCGAAGGAAATTGCAGAATGGCATAAGATTCTGTATCCAATTTTCAAGGAAAATAGATTAAAAGGGAAACGCGTAGCTCGCGTTGTCGATAAACTGTATATTGATAACCAGTTGTTCAGAGACACAAAGACTACTCCATGGATATTTAAAAAAATACAAAGTTCTCAGAGGAGGCAAATAAGGAAACACACAATGGCTATATACAGTATAATACAAATTGAGGTGAGGGCGATGGAAATGCATTTGGCAGTTGATCTGCTTCGGTTCTGTGGGTGGCACTTTGTGCTCTTTTCGAAGGATGGATCCCGGTCTCTCCGGGGCTATGGGCATTGGGATGACAACCCAACTCGGGATGAGGAGGGCTTTTAGAGGGTGGAATAGTGGGGACCAATTCAACATTTACTTAGTAGCAATGCAAATATCATGGTACAGCTATATAGACATTCAATCATCATGTTACTTTTTAATGGTACTTTTATAAAACATATATTTTGATAAATAGAATTGAAACTTGTGTCTCATTATGGTAAGTAGTGAAATAAGTATCGCCAGTTATAATTGTAATGGCCTAGCAGATAATAAGAAAAGACAATCAGTATGTACCTGGCTAAAAGAGAAGGAATATAATATCTATTGTTTTCAGGAAACTCATTTAACAATTTTAGATGAAGTTTTGTGGAAAAAGCACTAGGGGGCATGGGCAAAGAAATTCAAAAGGGGTGATGATATGAATTAACAGGAATTTTGATCCAAATGTGCAAATTGTCCAAACAGATAATCAAGGTAGATGGATTATTTTAAATATGTTATTAGACAAACAGATATGAATTATTAACCTATACGATCCAAATAATGACGATCCAAGCTTCTTTGAAAATATATAAGAATTGATCAACTACAAGCCACACTAGACTCTATTATTATGGTGAGGGATTTTAATATGATTTTAAATACCTCTGTGGACCGTAAAGGAAATCACACTACAAACTCAGGCACTTAAGGAAATCATGAATGTCATGGACATATTGGAATTAGGGGATATATGGAGGCTTAAATACCCTGACCTAGTGAGATATACATGGCGGAGGCTTAATCAAGCTAGTCATCTTGATTACTTTCTTATGTCATTCTCTCTGGCTCCAAAAGTTTAAAAAGTGCTGATAGGGGACAGAATGCGGTTGGATCATCACATAATTGGCATATATATTACTCTTACTGAATTTCCACATGGGCGAGGATATTGGAAATTGAATCAAAGCCTACTGGATGACAACTTGATTAACTAGGACAAAATAATTTATAACTGACTTTTTCCGACATAGCATAGTAGATCCCCTTAATGTATGGGATACTTTTCAATGTGCCTTTAGAGGCCATGCAATTCAGTACTCATCGATAAAACAAAAGCAATTTAGATCAAAAGAGTCCATATTAACAAAGGAAATTGAAGGATGAACAGTACAGTTAGATAGCAATAAAAACTGTACCATAGTTTCAGTCTCCTCCATCTCCACTAACTGAAGCTTTTCCTAATAATAATGTAAAATTCACATCTGTACAGAAAGACTCATTTGAAGGCCAAATTATAGAGGGGGAATTTCTTGATGAAATTAAAGCCTTTAAGGCTGGGAAAACTCCAGGGCTGGATGGCATACCAGTGGGAGTATACCAAAACTTTTTTTGATATAATCAGAGGACCATTATTTGCATGTTTTAACCACTCCTATATACATGGTAGATTATCAGACACACAACAAGAAGGTCTGATTTCATTATTACTGAAACAGGATCCAAGTGGTATGTACAGTGGGGCAAAAAAGTATTTAGTCAGCCACCAATTGTGCAAGTTCTCCCACTTAAAAAGATGAGAGAGGCCTGTAATTTTCATCATAGGTACACTTCAACTATGACAGACAAAATGAGAAAAAAAAATCCAGAAAATCACATTGTATGATTTTTAATTCATTAATTTGCAAATTATGGTGGAAAATAAGTATTTTGTCACCTACAAACAAGCAAGATTTCTGGCTCTCACAGACCTGTAACTTCTTCTTTAAGAGGCTCCTCTGTCCTCCACTCGTTACCTGTATTAATGGCAACTGTTTGAACTTGTTATCAGTATAAAAGACACCTGTCCACAACCTCAAACAGTCACACTCCAAACTCCACTATGGCCAAGACCAAAGAGCTGTCAAAGGACACCAGAAACAAAATTGTAGACCTGCACCAGGCTGGGAAGACAATCTGCAATAGGTAAGCAGCTTGGTTTGAAGAAATCAACTGTGGGAGCAATTATTAGGAAATGGAAGACATACAAGACCACTGATAATCTCCCTCGATCTGGGGCTCCACGCAAGATCTCACCCCGTGGGGTCAAAATGATCACAAGAACGGTGAGCAAAAATCCCAGAACCACACGGGGGGACCTAGTAAATGACCTGCAGAGAGCTGGGACCAAAGTAACGTAAAGCCTACCATCAGTAGGATTTAGTAAAGCCTACCATCAGTAACACACTACGCCGCCAGGGACTCAAATCCTGCATGTCCCCCTGCTTAAGCCAGTACATGTCCAGGCCTGTCTGAAGTTTGCTAGAGAGCATTTGGATGATCCAGAAGAAGATTGGGAGAATGTCATACGGCAGATGAAACCAAAATAGAACTTTTTGGTAAAATCTCAACTCGTCGTGTTTGGAGGACAAAGAATGCTGAGTTGCATTCAAAGAACACAATACCTACTGTTAAGCATGGGTGTGGAAACATCATGCTTTGGGGCTGTTTTTCTGCAAAGGGACCAGGATGACTGATCCGTGTAGAGGAAAGAATGAATGGGGCCATGTATCGTGAGATTTTGAGTGAAAACCTCCTTCCATCAGCAAGGGCATTGAAGATGAAATGTGGCTGGGTCTTTCAGCATGACAATGATCCCAAACACACCGCCCGGGCAACGAAGTAGTGGCTTCATAAGAAGCATTTCAAGGTCCTGTAGTGGCCTAACCAGTCTCCAGATCTCAAACCCATAGAAAATCTTTGGAGGGAGTTGAAAGTCCGTGTTGCCCAGCAACAGCCCCAAAACATCACTGCTCTAGAGGAGATCTGCATGGAGGAATGGGCCAAAATACCAGCAACAATGTGTGAAAACCTTGTGAAGACTTACAGAAAACGTTTGACCTCTGTCATTGCCAACAAAGGGTATATAACAAAGTATTGAGATAAACTTTTGTGATTGACCAAATACTTATTTTCCACCATAATTTGCAAATAAATTCATAAAAAATCCTACAATGTGATTTTATGGATTTTTTAAACTCATTTTGTCTGTCATAGTTGAAGTGTACCTATGATGAAAATTACAGGCCTCTCTCATCTTTTTAAGTGGGAGAACTTGCACAATTGGTGGCTGACTAAATACTTTTTTTGCCCCACTGTATAAAGATCCAGTCCATTTAAAAAATTGGAGCCCTCTTACACTTTAGTGTTGTGATGCAACAATTCTAGCTAAATGCTTGGCAGATAGAATTAAGAAGGTATTGTCAGATATTATTCATCCTAATCAGACAGATTTTTTACATGGACGATACATTGGAGATAATATAAGACAAGTACTGGAAACAATAGAATACTATGAAATATCGGGGCCACCAGGCCTGATTTTGAAAAGGCTTTTGATAAAGTATGACTGTTTATATACACTGCTCAAAAAAATAAAGGGAACACTTAAACAACACAACGTAACTCCAAGTCAATCACACTTCTGTGAAATCAAACTGTCCACTTAGGAAGCAACACTGATTGACAATAAATTTCACATGCTGTTGTGCAAATGGAATAGACAAAAGGTGGAAATTATAGGCAATTAGCAAGACACCCCCAATAAAGGAGTGGTTCTGCAGGTGGTGACCACAGACCACTTCTCAGTTCCTATGTTTCCTGGCTGATGTTTTGGTCACTTTTGAATGCTGGCGGTGCTTTCACTCTAGTGGTAGCATGAGACGGAGTCTACAACCCACACAAGTGGCTCAGATAGTGCAGCTCATCCAGGATGGCACATCAATGCGAGCTGTGGCAAGAAGGTTTGCTGTGTCTGTCAGCGTAGTGTCCAGAGCAAGGAGGCGCTACCAGGAGACAGGCCAGTACATCAGGAGACGTGGAGGAGGCCGTAGGAGGGCAACAACCCAGCAGCAGGACCACTACCTCCGCCTTTGTGCAAGGAGGATCAGGAGGAGCACTGCCAGAGCCCTGCAAAATGACCTCCAGCAGGCCACAAATGTGCATGTGTCTGCTCAAACGGTCAGAAACAGACTCCATGAGGGTGGTAATGATGGCCCGAAATCCACAGGTGGGGGTTGTGCTTACAGCCCAACACCGTGCAGGACGTTTGGCATTTGCCAGAGAACACCAAGATTGGCAAATTCGCCACTGGCGCCCTGTGCTCTTCACAGATGAAAGCAGGTTCACACTGAGCACATGTGACAGACGTGACAGAGTCTGCAGATGCCGTGGAGAACGTTCTGCTGCCTGCAACATCCTCCAGCATGACCGGTTTGGAGGTGGGTCAGTCATGGTGTGGGTTGGCATTTCTTTGGGGGGCCGCACAGCCCTCCATGTGCTCGCCAGAGATAGCCTGACTGCCATTAGGTACCGAGATGAGATCCTCAGACCCCTTGTGAGACCATATGCTGGTGCGGTTGGCCCAGGGTTCCTCCTAATGCAAGACAATGCTAGACCTCTTGTGGCTGGAGTGGGTTCCTGCAAGAGGAAGGCATTGATGCTATGGACTGGCCCGCCCGTTCCCCAGACCTGAATCCAATTGAGCACATCTGGGACATCATGTCTCGCTCCATCCACCAAAGCCACGTTGCACCACAGACTGTCCAGGAGTTGGCGGATGCTTTAGTCAAGGTCTGGGAGAAGATCCCTCAGGAGACCATCCGCCACCTCATCAGGAGCATGCCCAGGCGTTGTAGGGAGGTCATACAGGCACGTGGAGGCCACACACACTACTGAGCCTCATTTTGACTTGTTTTAAGGACATTACATCAAAGTTGGATCAGCCTGTAGTATGGTTTTCCACTTTAATTTTGAGTGTGACTCCAAATCCAGACCTCCATGGGTTGATACATTTGATTTCCATTGATCATTTTTGTGTGATTTTGTTGTCAGCACATTCAACTATGTAAAGAAAAAAGTATTTAATAAGAATATTTCATTCATTCAAATCTAGGATGTGTTATTTTAGTGTTCTCTTTATTTTGTTGAGCAGTGTATAAATGTCTAGAATATTTCAATTTTGGAGAATCTCTTATAAAATCGGTTAAAGGTATGTATAGTAACCCTAGGTGTAAAATAGTAAATAATGGCTACATCTCAGAAAGTTTTAAACTATCTAGAGGAGTAAAACAAGATTGTCCACTATCAGCATATCTATTTATTATTGCCATCAAACCGTTTGCTGTTAAAATTAGATCCGACAATAATATTAAGGGATTAGAAATCTGTGGCTTAAAAACAAAGATGTCATTGTACGCTGATGATTCATGTTTTCTTTTAAAACCACAATTAGAATCCCTCCACAGCCTCATAGAGGATCTAGATAATTTTGCTAACCTCTCTGGATTAAAACCAAATTATAATAAGTGTACTATATTACTTATTAGATGACAAAAAAATTCAACTTTTACATTACCGTGTAGTTTACCCATAAAATGGTCTGACAGGGATGTGGACATACTCGGTATACAAATCCCGAAAGAAAGAAATGATCTCACTCCAATACATTTTTATAGAAAGTTATCAAAATAGATAAGATCTTGCTACCATGGAAAGGAAAATACCTGTCTATTTGTGCAAAAATCACCCTAATTAACTCTTTAGTCATATCACAGTTTACCTATTTGCTTATGGTTTTGCCTACACCTAGTGACCTGCTTTTTAAATCATATGAACAAAAAACATTACATTTTATTTGGAATGGCAAGCCAGAAAAAATTAAGAGGGCATATTTACATAACAAATATGAATTCGAAGGGCAGAAATGATTAAGTATTAAAGTATTAGACCTCTCACTAAAGGCATCAGTCATACAAAAGTTTGGTTCTCTATTAAATTAGTAGGAATGTCTTTCCCTTTATTCAGATTACAACTGCTCACTTTCGCTTGTTTGAAAACAAAATCATCTCCAAAATATTGTTATTTGTTAAACAAGTCTTAGAAAGTCGCTTGCAATTTCAGTTTAATCCACCTGAAAAGACAGCACAAATAATACAACAAATATTGTGGTTAAACTCAAATATACTAATTGAAAAAACAAACGTATTTTTCGATAATTAAAAAAAAAAAAAGTATAATTTTTGTAAATGATATCATAAATAGGACTGGTGGAGTTGTCACACATGCAGCTAACACAGACATATGGAAATGTCTGCTCTACCCAAATTACAACCTACTAATTGCAGCATTACCACAAAAACGGAAGAGGCAAGTAGAAGGGGGAAAAAGTAAAGAACTTGTCTGTCGGCCCTGCATTAAAGAAGATAAACGGTTAAAGAAAATTGTGATAAATAAAAACATATACCAATTTCATATAAGGACCAACGAATTGACAGCTGTGCCATATAAACTGCAAAATAATTGGGAAAAGATTTGATGTACCATTCCATGGCACATGGTTTATGAATTTACACGCAAAACAACGCCGGATTCAAAACTTTGATTTTTTTCAATTTAAATTATACAAAAGTCTTGCAACCAATAGAATGTTATATACACTGCTCAAAAAAATAAAGGGAACACTTAAACAACACAATGTAACTCCAAGTGAATCACATTTCTGTGAAATCAAACTGTCCACTTAGGAAGCAACACTGATTGACAATAGATTTCACATGCTGTTGTGCAAATGGAATAGACAAAAGGTGGAAATTATAGGCAATTAGCAAGACACCCCCCAAAACAGGAGTGATTCTGCAGGTGGTGACCACAGACCACTTCTCAGTTCCTATGCTTCCTGGCTGATGTTTTGGTCACTTTTGAATGCTGGCGGTGCTCTCACTCTAGTGGTAGCATGAGACGGAGTCTACAACCCACACAAGTGGCTCAGGTAGTGCAGTTCATCCAGGATGGCACATCAATGCGAGCTGTGGCAAAAAGGTTTGCTGTGTCTGTCAGCGTAGTGTCCAGAGCATGGAGGCGCTACCAGGAGACAGGCCAGTACATCAGGAGACGTGGAGGAGGCCGTAGGAGGGCAACAACCCAGCAGCAGGACCGCTATCTCCGCCTTTGTGCAAGGAGGTGCACTGCCAGAGCCCTGCAAAATGACATCCAGCAGGTCACAATTATAAGTGAAATAATCTGTCTGTAAACAATTGTTGGAAAAATTACTTGTGTCATGCACAATGTAGATGTCCTCACCGACTTGCCAAACTATAGTTTGTTAACATGAAATTTGTGGAGTGGTTGAAAAACAAGTTTTAATCACTCCAAACTAAGTGTATGTAAACTTAAGACTTCAACTGTACAGTATATGGATACATATATTTACCCCCAAAATATATGGGGGATTGGAAATGATGCAGACAATTACATTGATGGAATCAACAATCTTTCTGCACTATTAAAGATGATCCACATTTTAGACTCACATTTAAATGCTTTGTACTATAAATTAAATCTGATTTTATACATTTCCATTATGCACATGAATGTGTTACGTTTAATTTCTTGACGACATGACACATTAATCCAAAATGTTGTTCACTCATGCAAAGGTTATTGCAATTAAATTAATGAATGTTGCTTTAGGCTTGGAAGTTAAACTACAGTCATTTTCACCAGAAAGAATACTTGACGGGAGGGAAAGAAATGAGGGATGAAGTGAAGCTTAGTTACTTGTTGCTGTGAGCAACTTGGACTGGGTGACAGTTGATTTCTACAGCTCTTCATGCACATCAGTCTCTCATCTCTAACTCCACAGAGCGATGCAGTATTATGTTGAGAACTATTAAAGGTTCATTACCATGTTTTTATCGTATTTTGTTCATGGAGATTAGATCATATGACAGCCCATTGGAATTCAATTTAGATTTTCTCCGTTTAATTATGTGGAAACTTAGTACATGATTAGATTTAGACCTGGATAGGATTTAGGCTGATGCACATGGGGTCATAACTGCAGTGACAAATTTGTCAGCAATCTGAGAAAAACCTTCAGTAACCACAGACAAGACAATTATTGCACACAATCAAGAGAACTGTGAACTAAAATTGCAGAATATAAAAATGTCACTCAGACGATCATCTCAAATTGAGTAATTTCAGCTATGAGAGAAATGTATGCACAATAGTGTTTGTGCAGGGTTGGAGAGTAACTGTCCCGCCCTGACCATAGATTGCTTTGTATGTTTCTATGTTTTGTTTGGTCAGGGTGTGATGTGCGTGGGCATTCTATGTTGTATGTCTAGTTTGTCTGTTTCTATGTGTTTGGCCTGATATGGTTCACAATCAGAGGCAGGTGTCAGTCGTTGTCTCTGATTGGGAGCCATATTTAGGTACCTGTTTTGTCATTGTGGGTTGTGGGTGATTGTTCCTGTGTTTGTATTTGTTACCATACGGGTCTGTTTCGATTTTCGTTTTTTCTTTCACGTTGTTATTTTTGTATTTTTGTAGTGTTCAGTTGTAATATTAAAATGGACACTTACCACGCTGCACATTGGTCCGACATGTCATACTCCTTTTCAGACGAGGAGGAAAACCGTTACAGTAACACCTTATGTAACTGATAAAAAAATAACTGTAATATGTTACGTTACCAGCAAAAATATTGTAATCAGATTACATATACTTTAAAAAACCCAGATGATTACATTACATTGAAATTCAGAAGAAAAAAATATATTTTACACCTTTCTGTTTTCTCAATGACACTCAAATCAGCATTGAAAAAAGGCTCAAGTTTAAGTTTGGATGGATCGTGGGAAAAAAGCAGGAATAGGCTTTTGTAGGCCACAGTCCAAGCTATGTCTTCCAATGGTACGGCTGTTGTTGTCATCCATAGATTATCTTGAATTAGTTTATATATTTATTTATAGATTTCCAGTTACTCAAATTAATTGAATACCCCTTGATCTTCAAGAAAAGGATGTGAAATTACGGAAGTACAGATTAACCCCAATTTTTTTTACATGAGTATTACCCAAAAACAAAGGACCCATTATCCTACTCTGTTGTTTATGATTTTGTTGTCATGGAGGACTGAGTGGGCTCATTGCTTCAAGTTGAAAAAGAAATGCTGCTCTCATGGAATGGCATGCTTTGAGCACGACTGAAAAGTGCTATTTCCATGTGTAAAATGTATGCCGCATTTGATATAGGCCAATTGTTTACGTTTTTGTTGGTGACACTTTGATATCTCAATAACTTGCAGCTGTTTAAAGGGCGAATCCACAGTTGAAACAATAACAAAGCTGGTAAAAAGCTGGGGGATGGGCCTGGAGAAATGTAACCACTCAAAGATTAATAGACAGGACTATGGATGCAAGAACAGACTATCCATGATATCAAAATGATCTGCATTATGCAGCTCTTGCAAGAGCACATTTTTCACTACGCAGCTTAAACTTTTGGGATAAAATACACATATACATTTGTGATGAGCCATCCACAACAACCACAATCCGTAAGGCGCAAATAGCTAAATGAGAGAGCAGCAGTATAATTCACATCAAGGAGTTATGTAGGCATCAATAATAAGTGATATCATTATCGCCCGTAAGCTACACTGCTGCTGTCGTCTTTACCTCCAAGCGTTTATTCAAGTTGGATAATCTTTGGATGCCAACAGTAGTCACACCATTGGACGATATAGCTTGGACTGTGGCCTGCAAAAGCCTATTCCTGCCATTTTCCCGCAATCCATCAAACACATTTGGTGTGTCATCATAGTGTTCTCAGATTTGTGGTCAGACTCGCTCAGGCGGAAAACAAACTTAAACTCACGCCTTTTTTCAATGCTGATTTGAACGACATTGAGAAAACAGAAAGGTTAAAAAATTAAAAACGGAAACATCCTTTCTGAATTTTAAAGTAATCCTAGAAGTAATCTACTTCTTCAAAAGTGTCTGTAGTCTGATTACAATATTTTTGCTGGTAACATGAACAGTTTTTTTGTAATCCGTTACATGTAATCCTTTACTCCAACAACACTGCTTACAACCAAGATAATATATCACATACTGTGTGTTTAAGTCACATCAGAACAGTAAGCACCAACTCACAATTAAAAAGGAACCCTACAGCATAAGGTTGAACTGCCAAGAAAGATTCCTACATGAGATAGACAACATTCGACTTGGTTCATTTCAAACATCTACGTTCTGTAACCCAGCGCAACAGAGGAGAAGCATTCCACTGCATTTGAATTAATTGGTCCTTGACCTGCTGTATTCAGAGGCACGGCTTTGAAAAACATTCTTGTCCGAATCAGCACTTCTGCCGTCTACCAAAGACGGGTAAGACACCCGTCAAAACACACTGACTGTGAATGACACTGTGATGGCACCCGGATCACCCAATGTGTTATGATGGAACATAAAAAAATCAGCACGCCTTGTGACTTGACTTCACAACCTATACACATTAAACTAGCAATACTGAATGTGATGTGTATAGAAGGCTGCCTGCTGGCAGTGTCTTCAGTATGTGCAGCTTGTGACACCCACCCGTGACAAAGATGGCCTTCAGGTCCTCGAAGAGGCACGTTGCAGGCAGTAAAGTCACTTGCATGTCTGTTCTCAGTGTTTGAGTCCAATAATAACATTCATAAAAGGGCACAGTGCCGTCTAAAAGGCGATTCCAAGGGCTAGGGCCACCACTGAACAATACATTTCAGTCCCATCAACAAACATGGATTCTGACAATGTTAAGTTCCACTGGTAAGTGTTGGTGATCAAAATAACTGGGACATGGTGTTCTTTCCGGAGAGTATTGCTGTTGCCACCTGCATCACTTCTATTGTACATGACAACAGCCAACTATACCCTCCGAAATGTGAGAACAAATAAGTAATCTCAGGGCTGGTATGCATTTGCTTGAGAACATGAGGGATACTACTTCTAAAGTAAAGGGCTAAAATAAGTGTGATTGCTGTCTCTGGACAATCCTTTAGTGGCAATTCCTGAGAACAGGAGAACACTAACTTGATATGAAAAGGTGGCAGGCTCATCAGCTAACTGGATATGAAAAGGCAGCAGGCTCATGAACTAACTGGATTTGAAAAGGTGGCAGGCTCATCAGTGACTAACGACATTTGTGTGAATGTCACTCACTGACACTTGGATCAAGGCACAGCCCTGTTTGACTTGGTGGATGGGTTGAGGGACAGGAACACACAAAGTCATAGTCGCTGACAGGGCTAATACGAATGGGTGATATTCTAACGGTTAACTACCTGCCTCATACCTTAGCATATCAGCCGTACGGCACACGCATTTTTTACATTAGCTTAGTGGCGATTTGTAGATAACAGGTGAATAGTTGAGCGGGAACTCACAATACACTACATAAATGCTGTTAAAGAAAATGGTCTCAAAATGAATCCCCATATTGTACATGGATGATTGTTGATGTTTAAAGTTCTGGGAAATTACAATCACACTGCACATTTATTAACCTGTGTATGTATCAAAAACTATCAAGCAAATCAAACTTGTCAAAAAACAAAAAGTCAAACAAACATTCAGCACATGTACAGTATATGTACGCAGTATCAGGCGAATAGTTGAAGAGCAAGGTTTTGGTGTCTTTAGGAGGCTGTTTATTTATCAGCTTGAGGGAATGTGTTTTGTGTAGTTTGTGTACCATGTCATGGTAAGAGGTTCCTTGTGGTGGCCACTTGAGTGATTGCTCAGAAAATAAAAAACCCCTGGGTGAGTCTTGTCAGGAAGGGAAAGTCCAAGGTTGCCAGGGTGGTAATGCACACAGGTTCCTTGTCACAGCTGCAAGACAGACTTCATCTTGATTGGTAATTGTTGGGTGAGTCTTGTCAGGCTTCTCCACACAGTAAGGCATATCTATCCTGGTTAGTTCCCCAATTGCACCTGTGACTATCATGCCTGCTTGGAACACCAAAACACTAACCACCACCTTGAATTTAAAGATTGCAACACAGGCATAAGGCAGCATATGCCTTCTGCGACTACACATCATAGTGCAAAGCGACAGCTCCTTTAATCAATTTGATTACTGCTCATCCTCACAAGAGGAGCGGTTTTGCACAGAGAGGTCTGCCACTTAGGGAACAAAGGATGTTATGCAAGCAGCTGGCAAGATTTAAATGAGAGAAGATGTGCCCCACCGGCCTGCTTGAAGATTATGCATAGTAAGCATTAACCTGGGCTTTTAGCCTGGTACAATGGGACCAACACTCACTCAACCCACACAGCTGAGTTCGGCGACATCTCCCTCAAAGCATTGGTCGCGCGACGCATCTCCCAGCCCAACAAAGTAAATGAGTCATACATAAAGCTGTAAAGGCGGTCCTCCTCCTCTTCAACCGAAAAGGAGGAGTAGTGAGGGAACCAAAATGCAGCGGAGGTTGAAGACATAATTTATTAAACAAGACTGGAAAAAACACGAAACGAAATACACTTGGAAAAACTAACAAAATAACAAACGGTGTAGACAGACCTGGACGATGGACTCACATAACACGAATAACGCACGAACAGGGAATATAGCCTACACATAAATTAACAATGAACAAACCAAACCGAACAGTCCCGTATGGTGCGACAAAACACAGACACAGGAGACAACCACCCACAACGAACACTGTGAAAACACCTACCTAAATATGACTCTTAATTAGAGGAACGCCAAACACCTGCCTCTAATTAAGAGCCATACCAGGCAACCCATACACCAACATAGAAACAGAAAACATAGAATGCCCACCCAAACTCACGTCCTGACCAACTAACACATATAACAAACTAACAGAAATAGGTCAGGAACGTGACATAACCCCCCCATAAGGTGCGAACTCCGGGCGCACCAGCACAAAGTCTAGGGGAGGGTCTGGGTGGGCATCTGACCACGGTGGTGGCTCAGGCTCCGGGCGAGGTCCCCACCCCACCATAGTCAATCCCAGCTTCCATCTCCCCCTATGAATGCCCACCCTCATCTTACCCCCACTAAATCCTTTTGGTAACATCGACACCAGGGGTAGCACCGGGACAGAGGGATAGATCAGGATAGAGAGGTAGCTCAGGATAGAGAGGTAGCTCAGGATAGAGGGGCAACTCCGGACTGAAAGGCAGCTCCGGACAGAGAGACAGCTCTGGACTGAGGGGCAGTTCTGGGTAAATAGCCGCTCTGGGCTAAGGGACAGCTCATGACTGGCTGACGGCTCTGGACGCTCATGGCTGGCTGACGGCTCTCGACGCTCATGGCTGGCTGACGGCTCTCGACGCTCACGGCTGGCTGACGGCTCTCGACGCTCACGGCTGGCTGACGGCTCTCGACGCTCACGGCTCGCTGACGGCTCTGGACGCTCATGGCTCGCTGGCGGCTCTGGCAGATCCTGTCTGGTTGGCGGCTCTGGCAGATCCTGTCTGGTTGGCGGCTCTGGCAGATCCTGTCTGGTTGGCGGCTCTGGCAGATCCTGTCTGGTTGGCGGCTCTGGCAGATCCTGTCTGGTTGGCGGCTCTGGCAGATCCTGTCTGGTTGGCGGCTCTGGCAGATCCTGTCTGGTTGGCGGCTCTGGCAGATCCTGTCTGGTTGGCGGCTCTGGCAGATCCTGTCTGATTGGCGGCTCTGGCAGATCCTGTCTGATTGGCGGCTCTGGCAGATCCTGTCTGGTTGGCGGCTCTGGCAGATCCTGTCTGGTTGGCGGCTCTGGCAGATCCTGTCTGGTTGGCGGCTCTGGCAGATCCTGACTGACGACTGGCTCTAGCGGCTCCTGACTGACTATCGGCTCTGACGGCTCGGGACAGACGGGCGGCTCTAATGGCTCGGGACAGACGGATGGCTCAGACGGCGCTGGGGAGACGGATGGCTCAGACGGCGCTGGGGAGACGGATGGCTCAGACGGCGCTGGGGAGACGGATGGCTCAGACGGCGCTGGGGAGACGGATGGCTCAGATGGCGCTGCGGAGACGGATGGCTCAGATGGCGCTGCGGAGACGGATGGCTCAGACTGCTCCTGTCTGGCGGAAGGCTCTGGCTGCTCCTGTCTGGCGGAAGGCTCTGTAGGCTCATGGCAGACGGGCAGCTTTGCAGGCTCATGGCAGACAGGCAGTTCATGTGCCGTTGGGCAGACGGCAGACTCTGGCCGGCTGAGACGCACTGTAGGCTTGGTGCGTGGTGCCGGAACTGGAGGCACCTGACTGAGGACACGCACTTCAAGCCTAGTGCGGGGAGCAGGGACAGGGCACACTGACCTCTCGAAGCGCACTATATGCCTGGTGCGTGGTACCGGACTGAGGGCACGCACCTCAGGACGAGTGCGGGGAGAAACAACAGTGTGCACAGGACTTAGGAGACGCACATGTGACTTAGTGCGCGGTGCCGGAACTGGAGGCACTGGGCTGGAGACACGCACCATAGGGAAAGTGCGTGGAGGAGGAACAGGGCTCTGGAAACACACTGGAAGCCTGGTGCGTAGTGTAGGCACTGGGGTTACTGGGCTGGGGCGGGGAGGTAGTGCCGGAAATACCGGACCGTGCAGGCGTACTGACTCTCTTGAGCACCGAGCCTGCCCAACCTTACCTGGTTGAATGCTCCCCGTCGCCCGACCAGTGCGGGGAGGTGGAATAACCCGCACCGGGCTATGTAGGCAAACCGGGGACACCATGCGTAAGGCTGGTGCCATGTAAGCCGGCCCAAGGAGACGTACTGGTGGCGAGATATGTAGGGCCGGCTTCATGACATTTAGCTCAATGCCCAATCTAGCCCTACCAGTGCTGGGAGGTGGAATAACCCGCACTGGGCTATGCACACGTACAGGGGACACCGTGCGCTCTACTGCGGGTGTCTGCCCGTACTCCCGCTCTCCACGGTTAGCCTGGTAAGTGGGCGCAGGTCTCCTACCTGCCCTTGGCCCACTACCTCTTAGCCCCCCCCCAAGAAATTTTTGGGTGGTACTCACGGGCTTTTCGGGCTTCCGTGCTAGACTCGTCCCCTCATAACTCCGGTTCCCTTCTCCGGTTGCCTCTGCTCTCCTCAGTGCCTCCAGCTGTTCCCATGGGAGGCGATCCCTTCCAGCCAGGATCTCCTCCCATGTGTAGCAACCTTTACCGTCCAATACATCCTCCCAAGTCCATTCCTCCTTATTGCGCTGTCCCTTCCTCCGATTTCCTCGCTGCTTGATTCTGGATTGGTGGGTGGTTCTGTAACGGCGGTCCTCCTCCTCTTCAACCGAAAAGGAGGAGTAGTGAGGGAACCAAAATGCAGCGGAGGTTGAAGACATAATTTATTAAACAAGATGGGAAAAACACGAAACACACTTGGAAAAACTAACAAAATAACAAACGGTGTAGACAGACCTGGACGATGGACTCACATAACACGAATAACGCATGAACAGGGAATATAGCCTACACATAAATTAACAATGAACAAACCAAACCGAACAGTCCCGTATGGTGCGACAAAACACAGACACAGGAGACAACCACCCACAACGAACACTGTGAAAACACCTACCTAAATATGACTCTTAATTAGAGGAACGCCAAACACCTGCCTCTAATTAAGAGCCATACCAGGCAACCCATAAACCAACATAGAAACAGAAAACATAGAATGCCCACCCAAACTCACGTCCTGACCAACTAACACATATAACAAACTAACAGAAATAGGTCAGGAACGTGACAAAAGCATTTAATTTAACCTTTTCATTGGCATTTTCAGTCTATTTTTGTCTCAAAGTAAAACATTTCCTAGTTCCTAGTGAACTTTTAAAATCTTCACATTTTAATGATGTGAAATTGACATGTTGGAATTGCCTGTAAAAGAAAATAACCAAACGTGAGCAACAATGACTTTCATGTTTTCAAGACTACTCTTCTCAGAAGGCTTTCTAACAGCAATACAATACCATTATGTACCCAGACAGTAAGTTTGGCTTATTTGCATAATATAAATACCAGCCTTGCCTGAGTCCTTGAAATTTCCAGCAAAATGAGAGGCCATTATCCAGTTGGTGAACAACATTATTTACATCATGAATGCAATTGGTATATTACCTTTAGACACGTATTTGCACACCAAAAATTGAAAGGCTTGACATTGGATCATAATATGAATCGTTTAATTGCCAATGGCCTCGTTTCCAACACTGAATGTGATGAATATATGTTAAACCATGTTAATACTTAATGCATGTTTTGCATAACACCAGTGTCTCACTAGCTTGTGAAAATATCAGTAGTTTCCTCGTGTTAAATCGTCACAGAGGGAAATGTTTCTCTATTTCATTTATCAGTTTTGGTGCAACAATACATTCTATTTTCAGAGGCAACTCTGTTGCTAGCTATGCACCTTGTGTGAGTTAGAATTATAAGGTTGAGGGAACAGAGGCCATAGTTTTATTACAGTTGTAAGGCCAAAGTTCAACAGGCGTGAGAGCGATACCACCTAGTTCAATTACATGTTTTGTTTATTTAAAATGGATTACTCATATGTCTACTATAGGTGGAAGCAAACTCAATCTAGCCATTTATCAAATAATTGATCAGATATTGCAAATTAATAAAAATATGTATTTAAACTGACAGCAAGACCATAAATTAACCTTAGGGATAAGCACGACAAGAATAGCAGAATGTGTGGTCAAGGCCATATTAAAAGTCATGGACAGAGTGAGAAAGAGTGGTAACTAGCTTCGAGTGCATTAAATAGCCTTCGGGGCTTAATTTGTTCTCTCATCAGGCATGGCTGGACACAATGTGAGAAAAGGCAGCTGAATTTTGTTGCAAGAATAGCACTGTTTAACCGCAGCAAAGGGTAATCAGAACAATGTGAATATGTAATGGGTCAAGCAGGGAGAGCTCTGTGATTATAAGATTTGTAGACACTCTGATCCATCATATTTAGTCGTGTTGATGGCTTTGCAACATTGTGGTTAAGTTATTCGGCCCATGTTTTTGGTATGCAATCAAAAGCCATTTTTTCATGTTGTCTTTCTTTCCTTAAACAACACATTCAATTGTATTAGTATTTTTTTCCACTTTCTGTGACAGCATCCATTTTCCTAAAGTGATGCATAACTCAGCATACATTATTTACACTTCACATCATATGTTATTTACTTCGTCACAATTCCACATCATATTGTCATCTACATAGCATGGGCCACCGCACATTAGTGACAGACTATCTATTGTCATATACACTGAGTGTAAAAAACAAACATCATTGCTCTTTCCATCACAGGCTGACCAGGTGAATCCAGGTGAAAGCTATGATCCCTTATTGATGTCATTTGTTGAATCCACTTCAATCCGTGTATGTGAAGGGAAGGAGACAGGTTAAAGTAGGATTTTTAAGCCTTGAGAAATGGATTGTGTATTTGTGCCATTCAGAGGGTGAATGGACAAGACAAAAGATTTAGGTGCCTTTGAAGGGGGTATGGTAGTAGGTGCCAGGCACACCAGTTTGAGTGTGTCAAGAACTGCAACGCTGCTGGGTTTTTCACGCTCAACAGTTTCCCAAGTGTATCAAGAATAGTCCATCACCCAAAGGACATCCAACCAACTTGACACAAATGAGGGAAGCAGTGGAGTCAACATGAACCAGCATCCCTTTGGAACGCACTCGACACCTTGTAGGGTCCATGCCCCGACGAATTCATTAATTCACCAGATCTTATTTAGGGTCTTCATAGCAAAGGGGGTTACTTTTTTGAAACAAGGTATTTTTTTCATTTCACTTCACCAATTTGGACTATTTTGTGTATGTCCATTACATGAAATCCAAATAAAAATCTATTTAAATTACAGGTTGTAATGCAACAAAATAGGAAAAATGCCAAGGGGGATGAATACTTTTGCATTCACTGTACATAGTGTCAGGGAGAAACTATAAATCCTAAACCCCAGGGAGAACAAGGCAGGCCATTAAAGACAATTCACATCCCTATATGTCCCCTTTGCCCTCCCATACTTGACTTGCCGCACATACTGCCAAGAGAAAGGTAGAATGGTAGAAAGCATGTCATTTCCCTGAGGTCAGTCTTTCCCTACTGTCTCTATATTCCACCCACTGCCTTGCCAACGCATTTCAAATCTAAGTTACGACTGGCTGTTAAAGAATGATTCCAAAGCGTAATCAATTTCCAATACATTTAACTAGCTTGGTATAAATCTCTGTTAAATGACTAGACTTGTTTTATTTGAGGGCCTGATGCATTTCAGTATTGTAACATCCGTGTTGCACTCCTATAGACACATAAGGTTAGCAGATCTTTGTAGTTTCACAACTTTATGTTGGCACATACAACACAAGTGGAATTCCCTTACTTAAAATGATATACTGTACAAATCACTACTTGGTCCAGAAACACCTGTTTAACTATAGCAACCTTTGTTAAACATTATACTTATTTATATGGACAACAAAACACTCTTGAGAAACTATAATTAGGTGTTCAGTACGGCATGTTGATGTTTTTCATGGGCAGCCAGAGTGCATAAAGGTAAGGGTGGGGTGAGGATCTGTCTGCACAACACTTAATCACAGAGAATCCAAAATAGAACCTCATTTCCCTGCCTCAGGCAAATGCTATGCTTCAGCCCCTTAGAACAATAGTGTGTTGGACTAGGAACCCTTTGAAGGTGACATTTCACAGTCTTAGCAATGGCACTGACGACGTTGACAAAGTATTGTTCATCAGTAAAGTGTGTGCTCTGCACCTGTGCCGGTTTCTCTAAAGATGGAGAGGGAGATGGGCTTGTTAGACACTGTGTTTGCTCCTGTATTGAGTTACCTAGAGGTGCCGTGTTTGTCTCGCCATTCTGAATGGAAAGAGGCACCATGAATGATGTACATAATGACATCTAAAGTCTTTTGGTGACTCCCTTTGTTTTTAGGTTGTAAGTTAAAAGAGAAATCCTTCCCCAAGTTACGACCATCCAGTTAGCTACAGTACAATGGTCTTGCAGTTCTGTCATTTCCAGAAATCCCCAGACCATCTGCTGTACACAAGACACATTCAACCCATCAACAATCTCCCGCTGTGCGCTCCAGGCGTTTATTCCTCACAGTTCTTGTCTTTGTCACGCTCTCTCTTGTGATTTTGAATGACAAGCGGAAAGCATCAGAACACATTTGACTGTATTTTTGAAGATGGGCAGAGTTTTGGATCGTGCTCATGATATGTGTCTGGATAATTTCCTCTTAGCACAAACAGGGTGGATCCACTGACAGTTTGAAGAACATAAGGCGATGAGATCTCTACCCAGGGGCCAATTGTCTTTTCATGGCAACCTATGAGAGTGGTTGTTTTACTGGAACTCAATATGCTTTATCCTCTAACGATTGAGGTTAAAATGACTTGAGAATGCAGTATGATGTTGTAAAAGTATAATAGCCTATACTTTAGTACAATATAGTATATTATAAACTGGGTGGTTCGAGCCCTGAATGCCGATTGCTGACAACCGTGGTATATGACACCGTATAGCACAGGTATGACAAAACATTTATTTTTACTACTCTAATTACGTTGGAAACCAGTTTACAATAGCAAGGCACCTCAGGGGGGTTGTGGTATATTGCCAATATACCACGGCTAAGGGCTGTGTCCAGTGAACAGTCCTTAGACGTTGCTTATTGCTTAAGTATAGTATAGTAGGTTATTAATGTACAATATATACTGAGAAAATATATAAGCTCTAAATATGTAAAGTGTTGGTCCCATGTTTCATGAGCTGAAATAAAAGATCCCAGAATGTTCAATATGCACAAAAATCTTATTTCTCTCATATTTTGTGAACACCCATGTTAGTGAGCATTTCTCCTTTGCCAAGATAATCCATCCACCTGACAGGTATGGCATATCCAGAAGCTGATTAAACAGCATGATCATTACACAGGTGCACCTGCTGGGGACAATAAAAGGCCATTAAAATGTGCAGTTTTGTCACACAACACAATGCCACAGATGTCTCAAGTTTTGAGGGAGCATGATATGCTGACTACAGGGATGTCCACCGGAGCTGTTGCAAGAGAATGTAATGTTTATTTCTCTACCATATTCCGCCTCCAACGTCATTTATGTGAATTTGGCAGTACCTCCAACCAGCCTCACAACC